>NC_058045.1:13062832-13187832 GCF_020085105.1 Siniperca chuatsi | reverse complement strand
ATTTTTACACTAAAGTATGAAGCATGAAATAGAGAGAGGTCTTGTTTCTAAATAAAATAGAATCCAACTGACCAAAGTTTTCCAACTTTAGATTCGAATTTTTAAATTATAGTCCATGTCAGAATAACAGGATGAGGTTTTGTTCGGTAACTGAAATTGAAGAGAAATACTACGTCAAAGAAAGAGGCTTTGTCGTAATCCACAACAACAAATTCATTCACAATAGCAGGGTAGATCGATGAACGTATAGTATACAACAGAAATGTTATGTCTTTATTTGCAACATTGCTGTACGATAAAAATGGAAGTGGGACATAATGGCTCCAATTCGTTGTAGAGTTTATACACTAGATTGCTGGGTTTGCAGCAAATGTGGAGCCTCCTGCTCCTCCAGTCTGTCTCGTCAGAGTCTTATCTATGTGGAGCTCGACTTAGGATCAACTGTAGACAAAAGGGTTTTTTGGCTACGCTGTGACTGCCTTAAAAGCCAAGAACATGGTCATTGCAAAATGCAGTGTTAGTTATAACAGTATAGTTACCATTTCTTTTAAACCTAAATATCTTTCCATGGCCTTTTTGGCAACTCATCAACACCTGCAATCCTGCACAGCGAGTCTCAAGGAGAGCTGCAGGGCACAACCCATGACAGCCAAAGGGACAGCTAATTCCCAACATCTGGTACAAGCTGGTGCTGTCCGTAGTATTGCCATGATCGTGGTGTCGCTGTGGTGGACGCTGCTTGGCAGCTTGTGGCATCAGACTGTTGAAGAATCACCCCCATCGTGTTCTAAGCAGAATGGGCGGAGAGCAAACTGTTTCATTTCAGTACGGTGGACCATTGATGCCTGCAGTAGATCCCCTGTTATCTAATCAAACAGCACTGGTCAGTTATGATGCCAACTCCTAAATCCACAGCCGTCTGTAAAGCCGTGGGGGGAGATTAACCGCTACAGCGCCAATGTCCTACATTCAAAGACTTCCTCTTAAGATCTCTTTTCCTGGAAAGTACAGTTATCCATACAAGCAAACACACACAGACATACAGCCTAAAGTAAGAGTTCTTCATGCTGTAATGGGGCTATCACAAAGACCACACAGCTTGTATTTTGGAAGAAGACTTGATGCTTTCTAAACCCTCTTTGTCTGAGACCACTAGAATATCTTAAAGAGGCTTGAGCCTCTGCCGTCGAAGAGCATTGGAGAATGTGTTGTTTTGCCATGTAGGTGCTGCCTTGTGTCTAAGATCCTCCATGAGCAGAAGAGAATAAGAACTCATAAAGAAAGATGCCCAAGACATTTATTCTTCCTGTCTTACGGTCTGCAGGAGCCCTAATAAGACCAGACTTTGTACAGTTACCCTGCTATGTGGGTGCACTTCATTATAACCCAAGAAGCAGAAGAACTTTTTTAATATTTATATCACAGTCTGGTGTGGCAGTAATGATATTAGGGTGCTGATGAAATTCTCCGCCCAGCTGGACATGTTAATTGAGAAGCCACGATTTAAAGGCAAAGTTCACATTTGTGCAGATGGTGGGACAATGCAGGATGGCAGACCTAGGTCAGTGTCATTTCCAAGCTATACCTTAATGGCAGCATTTTTCTCTCTCCTTTTTTTCCTCAAGTTTGACACATACAGGTCCCCGAGGTCTACAGCAGTCTTGGGGGCTGGTCCCTGTACCTTAGTGCCCTTGATGGAGGACTATATTTCATAGTTGACATAATTGCAAAATTCTTTGTCTCACCTCCACTTTCAGGGTTAGTGTGTGCATTTGTGTGGCATGAATATGTGATTGTGTGAATTTGTTGGCCATAGAGGAAAAAAATAATTGTGAAAATTAAATGGTTAAATCTGTTTGTTTGTTTTTTGTATGTGTTTGTCTTCTTTTTGTTTTTCAAATGTTTAAATTATGTATCAAAGAGGCTATCTTACCTTGATAGTAATGAGCTTTGAGGGTGAAATACATAAATGAAAAATGAGTTGGATTGAGATGCTCATTTGTTATCAAAAACTGGTAACTTCAGTAGGTTACCACACTGGATATCCCTGCCCTGGAGAACTGTACCTGAAAGTTATGGTACATTGTACAAATATGACATGAAACAGGACATAATTTCACTTGAGCCAACTGCCGTAGGGTCCAAGTTTATCTCTTACAAATACTTGTCCCCTGACAGGGACCTGTCCTGATAAATTATAAGCAGCATTGTGTGGTGATAATGTGGCCATAAATCAATAGTATTTGTATGATTTCATATAATAAAGTTAAATTTAAAATAGATTATCATGGCTAATTAAATTCTAAAGTTATATTACACCAGTGTAAACAGAAAAATGATTACAATGCGTGCAGGCGTCAGTGAAAGGCATACTGCTGGGAAGTATAACAGATGGGTTTATCCTCAACGAGATGGATACTGTCGCACCACACATCTACATCAAATTAGAGTACCCAGAGTGAGTCCTTCCCCCACTCTGACCATAAACCGGAAAGCAGGTGTCTGCTTAATAATTTGGTCAAAGATCAGTGAGTTAAAGGTTGAGGCCAGGGGCAGAGAGGGCCGGGGTCATCCTGGTGGTAGGGAGGTGGTGAGACATGATCTCCTCAAGTCTGAAACAGCCAAACCCCAAGGTCATCCATTAGTGCTCTGGCCCATTGGTGCTGGAAGACCCACAATAAATTTACTGTGCACCCTTAACCCTTTTAATACTCACCATGACCCAGATGAGGAGATCAGCTTCCTCGGGGAGGGGCACATTACATTATTAGCACTGTGCATCCACTGACAGCTATTATATTCTAACAGTGTATTATGGGTGACTTCATACTGTAAATACTTCAACACAAATACTAGACAATGATGTGCATTACAATCATTCTTTTGACAATTTTGTTTAGTTTAGAATTTATTTTAATCAATGAAATTGCCTGAATAAGTCTGCTTTGAAATTGTGTTAATAATACTGTGAGTGAGATTACATCTTTAATTTAAATTACAGCAAGATATTTTAATATCTAGAATCCCTCCCTTGGTCATCTGTGATCAGTTTCAAACGTGCAGATGATAGTGTCAGTGTCTGGCCAAATTTTTAGAGAACATTTAAGTTATGACTGATCATTATCTGGTCTTTCAAACAATGAACAACTTATCTACCTTTTAATGCAATGCATTTTTCTATTCTTACAAGAAAAGGTGAGGCTGCAAGGAAGGAGGAGAGTGAAATGTCAACAGTGTCAACCACTCCCTTTAAATAGGACTCTCCTATGATCCCTTGCTACCATGCTCGGTCAAACCTTTCCAGGTGTCAAGACAGGGCGTCAGAAAAAGAAATTAAAGTGACATAGTGTTGACAGGAAGAAAAGACATTCCAGTTTTCACCCCTCTCAGGACAATGAGGGAGCCATCACCTTGGCTCAGACACAGGCACTAATGAATCAAGCAACACCTTAACTTCTGCAGTGCAGGGGACTTTTGGCCGGGGGCACCCATATAGTGTCATTGATAATGGGATCCTGTATTGGACTGCTGTTGATATGATGTCTACTGCAACCTCTCCCATGGCCTGCCATTTTGACATAGCTTAATTTTGCCCCTTACTCATGAAGACATCCTGTTAAGAGGTGTAGCACAAGTGTTAGGTCTTCATCTTTCCTGGTTATATCTCCCCTCTCAAAGCCTGTAGACCTAGCAGTGTTTTATTAAGCAAAGACCGCTCAGTTAAATTTATTTTACCCACAAGGTACATGTGTAATAATGCAGGTGTGGGAGGCAGCAGTGTGTTGAACTAAGGTGAAGCTCTGAGTTTACCATATGGAATAGACAGGGATGGAAATAGTACGAGAATATTTTACAAAAGTAAAAATTAAATTTCTTGTGTAAAGATATACTTTGATAAAAGTAAACTAGGTCAGTTAAAATGTACTGTAAGTGAACGATACTGCATTATATTTTTTCATTTTAAAGGTGGGGGGGTCAAATAGCCTGACACTTTTTCTAGAATCAACAGTAGAATAATGTATAGACAATACAAGCTCCATAACAGCTGCAGACCTCAAACACACATATTAAAGCACAGTATTTGCACACTGCATAGCGCGCCAACACTCTCACACACACACACACACAATGCTACGTTGCTAGACAACGCAGTAGTTGCTGACATTCTTTGGATATTATATTCCTCAGTGAGTCTGTTGTTGTACTCACCTGTCTGAACCTGCGTTGTGAGTCTTGAGCACCGCAAAGTCCTTCACAATCTACTCTAGGTTCACTCAGTCCACTCAACCTCTCTTGCCCCACCATGCTCCTCCAAACAGTTTTCAAGCATTTTGAGCTGAATGAGCACTCATACACCTCATTTAAGGTAAAAGTTCCTAAGTGAACGTAGAAGTCACTGCTGGAGGATCCACCGTGAGCATTTTAGCATTTGGCCGGACCCAGCATGCACCTGTTGGTCACGCAGCGTTGTGAGGGTGTTCCATTTGGGTCACTTAATGTGCTCATCGGGTGGTGCATTAAATTATTTAAGGTACATGTAACCTTATTTATTTTATTTTTTTTACCTATGCCAAGATACAACAATGCTAACCATAACCCATAATGACATCATCCTTAATTTTATTGCATTGTTGTGCATTTTTTGTACTGCTTACAAACTACGAGGCTAGGCCCAGCCCAGGTACGAATCAGTGAACGTACACATTGAACATTTGTGAGTGTCACATCTCTGGACATGGAGCTCTCTGGAGCTCTGCCCTCCTGTGGCCTTGTGTTCCATTCTCACATGGTTTATCAGGACTTTTTCATGTGAGTTTTGTTCTTACTCTGTAATGATTGCGGCTAGTTAAGTAAAAGTAAAATTACTGATTTCTAAAGACACACATAGTAAACGATTTTGTTACACTAACAAGAGTAAATGTAATTTGTTACTTCCACCCCTATGTAACCCTTTTGCCAACCAGCTCGTTATTAACAAGGAATAACTAAATTATGTAGACTCCTTAAACTTCCAAATTAAACACTGGCAAAAGAGACATCCTGATGTATAAAGCCTTTGTCTAGGGTAAAAGTATGATTCTAGCTTCAAAATAAATTAAAGGATTCTCAGGTATAATAATTTATAATTAGTCAATAAACATGTACCTCTAAATGTAATTACCTTGTGGTTATTTTCCTTTTACAGTGTTGATTTTACAGTGTACAAATGCGAGACTCACACATTGGATACATTTTATGCTTTTGTATTGAAAAGGTTCAGTTTTAAATCAAATGTATTCACTATAAGAAATTCCCCCGACATAAGTTATTTACCACGAGTCATTCCCACCACAAGTGCACTCGATTTTGAGTCGGCAAGCTTGCGTTTCGTTGGCGCGCGTTGGAGCTCAAGTCCTTTGTAAAAGTTTGGAATAATCCTACCAGTCTGCAGTTCACCGTTACGTCGTAAGAAAGGAAGGATGTACAACGATGAGATGGGCACACGGAATCCGCTCTCCTGGCTGTCGTCCTCAACGCAGGTGAGTGCGGGTGTTCATCCGGTGACCACGCCGTCTCTCTCTCCCGACTGGTTCTGAGGTGAATTAGCAAAGACACGGCCCTGTGCTGCACGAGTCGTCTGCGAGTCCTCCGCAGTCCTCCAAAACAAGGGGAAGTTTTCCAAGCGTGCTGAAGCGCGGCTTTTAAACACTTTTCCTAGGTTTTGCGAGCTCATGTAATGTGCGGCCACGGTCACTGCTGCTCAGTCCTTTGCGCTTCTCGTGTGTTGTTTTTTCTCTCTCTCTCTACGCTCTAGTGTTGCGTCATTACGTACACTCCAGCAAATCAAATAATAACAAAACAAACATTACTGGGTTTCTTTCCTATTGAATAAACTATGAATTCTTCTATTTATAAACTTTTAACACTATGCAAATGCATATTTTAACTATATAATAAACAATGAAATTATTTATCACAAATGAAATTACAATGCCTCAATGCAATTATAATAATGAAATGGTATACATTCTCATAAATTAAAAAACACAAAATACCCTGATATACTAAATAATCAGGTTATTACACCTAGGAATGCAGTATAACAATATGCACAATGATTCACTGTGTGCAGTTTTGGGGTCAAGACTTGGTACGTTTTTGGTACATTATTCCCACAGAGTTTTCCTCTGATCCACAACTTCTAACAGGGGATTCTAATTATATGGGAGGCTTTTCAAACTCTAGATTCTCACTTGCATTCACCATATGATGCTAGCTAGTTTATCCTGTAAGCTAATACTGTAAGCTAACCTGACTAGCATCGGCGTAGTTACTGTAAGAGTAAACAACTGCTACACTGCCTAACCTTTCTGGGTGGAACTTTTATATATTGATGTTCTGCATGTTCCAAGATGTAGACTGTAATTCAACTGTTTTACACTAATAGTACTGTAATTAGTTGGTTGATAGGGTGTACCAAACCCAAAAAAGTCGTTTACTGAAAGAACTTCCTATACCGAATGTTTTGTGATGAATATGGTACCATTACACTCCTGGTAGTAATAATTTGTTGTGGAAAGTTGTATGTACAAATGATTTCTTTGCTGGCAATAATATTGATTATTGGCAGTAAGTGGTAATAATGATATTGAAGAAAATGGCTTGGATATTGATGCGCATAAGTAGTAATTAGAAATATTTATTTTTTGAAGTACCAGAAAACTAGGATATTTTTTATATATATATATATATATATATATATATATATATATATATATATATATATTATTGTTAATATATATAACTGTTGGTTCCCAGAACAGCGTGTCAGTTAGAGTGAATTTCAAATTATAAGAAATGGCAGATTTAGTTCATGCACTTTTTCTTAGATGAAGTGTGGAATATAAATATTGTGCACAAGCAGCATTATACTACATGAGAGAATTGTCATTGTCAAAAGTCTATTAAAGTAGATTTTCTGTATGTCCACCTTCGCTTACATGTCTCCACTTTTCCGTCTTAAGCTGTCTTTCGTTTTCCTCCCAACAGACACACACCGCTCACCCCCAACATCCCCCCGCGTGCAAGGCTGGTGTCTCCATTGTGTGACCTGTTCTCACACTGTTCCATCTCCACATCACGCAGCCAGCCTTTCACAGCAGCAATTCAGCAGCAACAATCACACACTCGCGCCTCAAAAAAAGACCTCTTGCTCCCTTTGCCAACCAATTAAGAGCCATCTGGGCTTGGATGCAGTAAGAAAGCTATTACAAAATCATAACTATTTTCATATTTTCATGATATGTTTTTGATGTGGAGACTCAAATTTCAAAACAAAACAGAGCTTTGTTTGCATGATATGTCTTCACTACCTTGAAAATAAATCATTCTTAAACAGAGATAGTGCGCTTATCAATATTTTGTTCATTTGCGCAGAGCCAGTGGAGGGCACAACACAGTTTAAAAACATGACAGAGCCAGCCACTGCTTTTGAAGCCGCCATGCAAGTGTGTGATTCCTGATGAACGTGAGGTCATAGATTCCCAGTGGCTGCGTAGGGCAGGGAATGGAGAGCAGCAGGGTTCAAGCCTTGGGTCACTGGAGCTTCAGAAGTGACCAGCCAGCTTTGTCCCAGGAGGGATGATGGTGACGGATTCACTGGTGTTTTCTCATGGTCCACTGAACCCTACAGCAGAGACTCCAACTTAGAGCCTGCAGAAAGAGGGAGCACTCCTCTCATCTGCAGTTCACAGAACTCCAAAAGAGGGGCCGTCTGGTCGGGCTCCAGGATACCTCGAGATATACGAAATCCAGCCGCAACCTCACGGTGGCACTGCCAAACCTTATTTCATTCTTTTCCTCCACGTATAATCTGCAGTACACATTAGGCCGCTGACATGCACCACAATGGTTCATTTCCCCATTGTAGGGAAGTGTTGAACCACTGTGTTGTCAAGTACGCTTTATAAGGCGAAAAGATATGAATAGAAACTCCACCTTGTCTTTTTTCTTTTCAGTCTAACTAAGTTAAAAGGCTTACTTACCCCTAATCAAAATGGCAAGCCCACTGGCATGGTATGTCCCAGCTGTGGCCCTGGCGCAGCATCTCCCTTCTCCCCGTACATTGTTCTGGGCAGCACATCCAAGAGCTCTTGCTGTGTTATGTACTTAACTGAGGTCAGAGTTGTCATTATCTGGGTCTTGTTGGCACTAAGGCCTCCTCTGATGATAGGACTCCCTTTCAGACATGCAGCTTTTAGCACTCTCTAAGAGCTAACCTCTGTGAAGACCAGGCAATTGACCACCTGCAAATCTAGCCCAGGGCTGGGACTGTGTTTAAACGAGTATGCTTTATGACATTCTGTCACATGTGTGCTGTTTGCCCTAACCTAGTGTAAGTTTAGCACAGATGTTCCAAGATCATTCCAAGACGATCTCCTATTTTTTTGGTTGGGTGGGATTAGTAGAAGAAGTTTATATGTACAGACAGGAGACTTATGTTCACTTGTTAATTAGGTGGCTCAAAATGACTGGAGGCCAGAGCCCTACCATCCAAAAACAAGTCAATATCCAGTGCCTGGATTCAAGCTCAAACTCAACACATTGCAGGTGTATTTATTTCTGTGGTATTTTCTATCATATCACAATGTTAAAGCTTGCACAACATTGGTATAGAAAATTGATCCTTAAAAGCATTTTGGCAAGGTTTTATTTCTTGTTCTAAGCACTGTTGTCTCCATTCTAGCAACACTTCCTCATTCACGTCAGCCCCATGGTGTTACTCTGTTAGGAATATTTTTTTCAGAATATACTGCATTTTGAAAAGATATATCTCCCCCATGCCTCTCTTGTCCTCTCATTCTCTTGCTCTCCCTCTCTGTTTGTCTTCGTGTCGTACAAACACACACAGACACACACACACACTGCAACATGCACACAACCAGACATGCACAACCCCTCTTAAAACTGGTTCTCCCCCCTATAGCAATTTTGTCAGAAGTTGACAATGTCTTGATTTAGTTGTCTGGCTGTTCCGGACAGTTTTCCCTGCTGCGCTAATGTGAACAGGACATCCTGCTGGGCACCAAAGAATACCACTTCACGGCAGCCGCATAGCTGGCAGCTTTTATTTATGGCGCTACCGAAATGAGTGGGTATTAGTGTCCAAACATTTCACCATGCTCCTGCAGCCACACACAAAAGCCACTGATTTCCAGCAAATCTGCACTTATTTTATTCAAAAAGACTAAAGCTAGGGAGAGGGAGAGAGAGAGACAGAGAGAGAGTGAGAGAGAAAACATTTATAATGACTTAAAAGACCTCAAAAGAAGAATAGGAATTGCATTTGAAAAGGATTTACGAGACAGAAATCGAAAAGAAAAAAATGGTCCCTCCATTTCACTGCATTTTTGTCAGAGGAAAAGGAAAATATCTATATCCCTAAAATGACTCAACTTAAGTGCTTACATTCACAAAACCTGCACTTCTTCCACAATCACCCAGTTTTCAGTAGCTCTGTTTTGCCTGGTAGTACAAAGCATTGTATTTTATAGTACTGTCCCAGGAAGGAAGAAGTATTTTTATCATTGCTAAAATTGTCGATTTAAACTGTCTCCACAAATCACTCTTGCTACCATTTTGCAATCCAGGCTGCCTACTGTCTTGTTAACCTTTGAATTTTAAGTGGACGGTTCCCATTAGATTGCAGTAGCAATGCTGACTCCTCTTGGCTTTTCTGTAGGGAGCAGGCTGAGGCAGAGTGCTCTCCTGGCCCGGCGGTGCACTTTGCCTGGTCTCTGTGTCCAGGACCTCATCAGCACAGAGTCCGCCTGTCCTTGTGTCCCTGCCACTCACCTCCCTGCTCTTCATCTGTCATTCCTGCCCTTCTGCAAACACACTCCACTGACATTTTGAAAAACTCTGGCATTCACCCTCAATATGGATTTTTGTTGATTATAGCTTTCTGTCTGTGAAGATTGCACGTATTATTGACTTTGCAATCCCATGACTATTTGCACAGCTTTTTCCTCCCCTCTGCATCTCGGTGAAGTCCAGCAATAATATTCCCCCTGGTTTCTCATAACCTCTTTTCATTATCCTTTCCATTTTTTTATATATTTTTCTTTTTATTCCAGTTTTTTCCATATATTTTACTAATCGCCTCTGGCCGCGACCCTTTCTATATGCCACCAGAGATCAGAGTTTCTGCAGAGCTTCGGTCACTGATGTCATTAAGATTGGGATCTGATACACTAGATGTCCATTGGTTAAATGCCCCTGGCCTGAACTCCCTATTGTCCCGTAATTCCAAGCGGCAGCTCTGTTTCACTTGCTGCATAATAGCCCATAGGTTAAAGTTCTGCTGCTTTTGCTTTGAATTTACATCTTTCACAGGCTCCAGTCTCTTGTTCTATGCTGGCGTTTTATTTTTTTTCCTCCTTTCATTTCTAGCGAGCCTCATTGCCTGCAGGCAGCACGGCTGTTTGTGCTGTAGCTTTCCTGACAATCCCCCACATCCAGGCATCTTTTGGAGGGTCAGAGGAGAGCAACTTGACTTAACAGGTCAACGTAAGTGGGCTCCGCCCTTCTCCAGAGGGGAAACCATGGAGCCCTCCATTAGGAGCTGACCTCCACGTCGCACTGGTCTGGCCCCAGCCAGGGTATCACATGGCTCTCCCTGAGACAGGCTGCTCATTAAAGCCTGCTGCCCATAGCAGGATTAGTCCTTTTCATGGTTTATCCTCTACTCTGACAACTGACAATGGGCAAGGATAGCGGCTTCAAATGGAGTGTGCATATGAATCATGGAATTATAATTGCTCTTTCATGATGAGAATATTAGACAATCTATCCACATGCACAATGCAAAGAATTAATTGGGGTCTGTTTTCAAGGGCACATTGCTACACTATATGAGCCCAAGAAAACAGGAAGGGTGGTAATGAGGCATTTTCAATACAGCACAGCACCTGTACACAGAGAGCTGTTTGCACACACACACTCTGATACCTTCTGCCTGTAACCTTTACCCACCATGATACTTCCACTCAAAGTTTTACTGCACTTAATACACAATGGAGTGCCCTGTTTACTTGTGTTGTGATGTTTTCAAAGAGCAACCCCATTAACAGTGGTGGCCCGTTCCCCATGATCCAGTGGTAGCTTCTTAAGGGTGTGTGGGTTATGGAGGGCTGTAGCTTGGGCGCCAAGTAGGAAACTAAGATGACACTACCTCTTGAGCTGTGTGGGAGGGAGAAAGCTGGTGATAGCATGGCAACAGAGCCGCTATCTGCAGCACCAAGCCCCAGTCATGCTTCCTATTTACACCACAACTCTGTCTGTTTTCGTTATTCATATTTCATGTGGTTTCATGGCATGAAAGAGAGTTATTTCCTTCATGGTGGAGGGCGGGTTACGGCTGGCTCTCAGGTCGCACGACTCACAACAAGTTGGGGCGGGGGGGTGGCTTTTCTGGATTCAAAGCATCAAAACAGCCTGCACAAATAGAAAAGAAATATTTCCCCTGAGACGTAATGCCTAGTCTTTTGTAGTTATCCAGAACATCTAGCTTTACATAAATGTGATGAGTGAAAACCTCCATATAAAAATTGAAAGGTAACATTTTTAATCATTGCTTATAACTGTGCAATGACAAAAAAAAATCACTACCTAATTTAAAGTGTGAATTTAATTCTCTCCTTTCTATTTTAAACTGATTCCCTTATCAATAACCACCTTTCATTTTTTTTTAGAAAAACAATGTATGTTTATTTTGTGTGTGTGTGTGTTATTTACGATTTGAAGTCAGTTGTGTAACTGAGAGATTTTTCAATGAAAATGTAAAATTTTGGTAAATATATTCAGTATGTTGAGTGTGCATTATTAATATTTGTTGTTTTAATTTTACAGTATTTAGCTGATTAAAATTGAAAGAAAATTCATATTTTACCTTTTTTAGCAAAGACTCAATATTATTCATTTTAATTTTAATGAACACATAGTAAACAGGACAAAATGTATAGGAAATAAATTAGTTGCAACAGAGAAATTACTTTGGAGAGCCGTCAAAAACAGAAAGAGGACAAAGAAAAGAAGAACAGAAACTCTGTTAGCAACGCAATTAAACTCTGGTAATGAGGTCAGACATCAGATCCAGTGCAAGTGATATCATTACACAGCTGCCATGCTCTTGCTGTGGGATTAGACTCACTGTCCTGAGGGCAGCACTTTTACTAGGCAGACCCCTGCCTGCCACTGGGGCACCAGCCACCCCCTGGACTCCTCTGGGCTTCGGCCCCCAGTCCTGGTGCCAGTGGCACCAACAGGACTGCGGAGAAGTGAACTGTGCTGCCACGTGGGATGACAGGACTCGCCACTCCATTAGGAAGCACAGAGACAGGCAGGCACCAGCACACAATCCACCCTGTGTTGCCAGCTACGAATTACTGGGTTCCTCTATTTCAGTCAGCTCATTTGTAAAAACCAACTAACAATGACAAGATGATAAAAGGACATTGTATCAGTGATTAGAGTGCTACCTTTGAACCTGTTGATGGCTCACAAATAAAACACAACTTTATGCTGTCTTTCTGGAAAAGGAATCCTTTCTGTTTCGTTAAAATCATGGTTTATACTTGCAAACAAGATTGAAATAATGAAACATACAGATTGTTAGCAGTCTAATTTTCTTTCCCCATTGTCTAAAGCCTCGTTTGCAAAGTCCCTAGCAGGAGTCGGCTTAATTTGTCTTTTCTTATTTGGTCTGCTTGTGTGTTTTGTGCTGTTCTCTTTTTGTCTCCCATGATTACTTTGAGGATATCGTTATGACATTCAGCAGCAACAATAATTCTTCTGTTCTAATTCATATCAATTAGTAGGGGATGGTAATTCAAACTGACGGCACAGTGTATTTTGAAAGGCTTGCGAGGATGTTGTGGCGGCAGCATCACTGTGCAGCCAAAAGCCACCCTCCTTTCCCCTTTCTTCCCCCTTTCTGTCTTTCAGACCACAACAAGGGGCTCCAAGCAAAGAGGACAATACAAGTCGGAGCCAGTACTTTGATAATTAGTTATTGATTGAGAACAATGGCATGGCGTACACTGTCGTATTAGCTAGACGCCAGTAGGTCGCGACACCAAGAGCAGCCATCAAGAAACGAGGGCCAAAACATGCCTGACTCTCCTAATAAGATATTCCTTCATGTTTTTCTCTTTCATTTCCCTCCTCTTTTTCCTTCCTCAGGCATGTTAGTGTTCAGGCTTCATGGGGTCAAAAGTATTAATGCTTGTGCACAAACGAGTGCCTGATGAAGGAGAATTTAATTAGAGAATGCCCACTCAAGCTTCTCATACAACGTTGCCCTGTTTTTCTTTATTGTTTCTTTGTTTGTTGGACTTTTCATTACAAGTGTCCAAAAAGAAAAAGAAAGGAAAAACAGCATTTGAAAATAGAGTAAAAAGAGTTTTCTGGCACTGCTAGCATTGTTTTCATAATATACAGAAACGGTGATTGCCAAATGAAACATGCATAAAAATATTGTGAAGTAGTGTTACATATTAAAGACCAACTATTAATTAAGCGTATGTCTGTATGAATTATATTTCATGGCAAGAGTCTGTTGAATTGGTCTAATCTTGACCAGCATTTAAATATAATAAAACAAACATATCTGGAATTATTTTACACATGTAATTGACCTGAGCTGTGTGTATGTTGTCTAGAGTGAAAACAGATGCATTTCACACATTGATGGGTGAATGCTTACAGTGGCTGATGCATGTCAGAGATGGTGTCATTTGGTGAAAGTTTGGCTTTTAACCAAGCGGTGTTTACATATAACAGAATATCCTCAAATAATTGGTAGGTCTCCTTGCTAAAGAGGGATATGTCAGGTTTGGCATCAGTGTGAAAGAAGCTCCCTAACTCACTTCACCTGATCCGTGGCCTGTAAAGATGCACCTGGCATTAAACAGACAGGGCAGGAGCATCAACCGAACAATGGAGGACTGTCAGGACCGACAGCAGGGCACGGCTCTACCATCACTGCTCTGACAGGGAGGGCCTCAGAGGGTAAACTGCTTTGCTGGAACTAATTAAACAGATGAAGTTATGACATGAATATGCAGATGTTGTTTACATTTTACCATATGGTATTATTTCAGGTAATAACGCACAGGAGAGCCTTCCCACTCATTAATGTGAAGGGATGGAGTGAAAACACTGTCTATCAAGAGACACTCAGAGCGTGTTCAAGAAATATGATCAGAATGACACTCAGGTGTTGAAATCTATTTCCAGCCACTCAATTAACATACATGTTGTTAGCTATTACAGTTTGATTTAAATTCTTAGCATGCTAGACAGGCTATTCCTTATTGAAAGTAGAATTTATCCATTTTCTTCAAATCTATAAAGAGTCTGATTTCTGCAGATTTAAACTGAAAAAATAATTAGCACAACACTGGCAGCATCTTGTTACCTAGTATGACAATATTTTACTTTAACTAATCCACACCCTCCTGTTGGTGTTCAAATTCAACAGTCACTCATGCAGTTATATCATTTTTCAGAGCTGCTGTATGTCTGTAGGTTCCTACTCAGAGATGCCTCAGTACACCTGCCATAAACCTAGTTTAATTCTCAAAGCACAACCTGCATTTAACTCAACTTCTCTATTTTTTTATTTTGTCCTTTTGTTGCAAAGTGTTAAAAGTAGTAGAACTGTCGGAGTTCTTTTCCCCGGTTTTGTGTGCAGCCTTACCATTCCCCCGGAGCGGGTGCTGAGAGGTTAAGAGGGAAAGGGCTGATGGAGTCGCGTTTAGTAAGAAGTGTAGGATCACGGGGGCCAGCTGGTGGGGCGATGGGGAGCGTAATTGTGCCCGCTGTGTGGATAGGGTGGGGGGTGAAAGGATGGGGTGAGAAGCCCTGGAAAAAAGTGAGGGGAGGGGACACCTCAATTACCTGTGCTCCCTCTGACCCCTCTCTCCCTCTGTCTCTCCATGAACAGACCCACTGTCTGAGAGGCGGGGCGCATTTCCACAGGCAGATGCACACCCCCTTCCTTTGTTCAAGATAGCATTCACTCCTTTTCCTGAGCTGCAGAAACTTAATTGCAACAATCTCCTCTCTAATGCATTTCTCCTTTATTTGTCACTGTCAAAAAATTAGAATTTTTTTCAAAGCATATTCCTGTTGTGTATTTATGTTTGATCACGGAACTTGGTCAGGCAGTATTAGATTAAAGATGTACAACAAAATAAAAAGCAAATTTACCTGAACTGAGCAGTTCTCTCAAACATATTCAGCAGGTTACATGCAGCTGTCATAGTTTATTTTGGAGCTCCTGCTTGGGCTAATACAGTAAGTGACAGAGACTGGTGTAAAATCAATACTTCACAGGAGTGTGATGTCTTAATAAACTCTCTGTGTTGTTCAGACAGGAAAGCTAGACATGTACGAGAAGGACTACAGCGCAGGCCATTGTGAAGCTGTCAAGTCTAGCCCTCAAAAGCAGATGAAGCTGTCAGATTATTAATATGTTTATACTGACAGGCCCCAAGTCCACCCCTAAAACCCTCCCCTCTTTCAGTGTCTCTCAAAAAATATGCTCAGCTTCAAAGACAGAGGCCACGGGGTTGGATGCAAGGCCAAAGGCCAAATACATTTTGAAAGCAAATTCTCTTCCTTTTGCAACCTGTTTTTATTGCTGTCGCTCCCCTTCTCTGTGGCAACCATTCAGCTGAAACTTAGGCTGAATTGGCAGTAGCTTTCAAAGCGCTTGGCAGCCTGGTGATCCTCAGGAGCTCTCAGCTGACATCTCTCTGGGCTCGTCTATGCTCAGGGGTCAGCGCAAGCCCTGACTCCCAGGACCCACTCACTCAGCCGCTACCATGAGTCAGTCTCGCAGACTGAAATTAAAATGTGAAAAGCTGCGCGACTGAAGGCATTCCTCGCCCCCCATGGCATTTTCCTTTCTCTGTGACAGTTCCTCTGAGACTGCTTTTTCTTTCATGTTTCTTTTTTCCCTTTAGATTATTTAACAACATGCGAACAGAGCTGTCAAGGAGAGACATGCTTGATCGACAGAGCAAGGGAGTGTCTTAGTCAACATGGGGTTAAATTCGATTTTCTGCATGTTCCGTACGCTAGTCTCAAGCCAGTTATTGCCGTGGCTTGATGTTTTTTGATGGATCAATTATCCATTGTAACATGTTGCGAAGCCAAACATAACGACAACTATGACACCTGTCACAATCTTCTATTAGGGTAAGGAAATTGAAATAATTTAATGACAGCTAATTTAGTCTTTGTTTTGAATCTCATTATGGCTGCAGTAATTGTGTTCTATAAAAAAAACTGAAAGTGAAATATGACTCTGCACTCAAAGTAAAGTACCCCGACTGGAGCTATTAATTTGATATCTCTCAATGAAAACAGAAGTGAATAAATTGCACTTTATCAGATTCAGACAAACACAAGTTTGTAAAGACTATGAGAACTTGGAGATTTTTATTTCTACTTTAAAGTCCAGTTTAGATTAACTTAAAGTCGGAGATAACACTGTAGATAACAGAGACAAGGAAAACACAACAAAGCCTCAATATTAAACACGTATACCAAGAAGTGCTGTTAGTGAACACACAGAATAATTCCAAGAAAAAATGTAGAAAATATATTTCACTGTATTTTTATATAAAATATACATTGTTTTGGGTATCAGCAATATAAAATTTTATATCTCTATGACCCAGAGGTTTTTTGACAGGGATTTGAACACCCCCAGCAGTCTGAAATGTTAATGAGAATTTACATTTATCACCGCATCATATTTAGCATCGCGCCACCTAATAAGTCAAAGATATTACTTCAGATTTGGACAAAAGCGCAGAGAGCTGAATAGATGTGATATGCTTGTCAATAACACATATGTGAGAAAGCTGCGTGGGAGCGTCTTATCTGTACATGTGTGCATATACTTGAATTTGCAAGTAAAGAGCCTTATTGGGATTACCCATGGTACATTCTAGTTTGTATCATAAAGAGAAAGAGGAACTAGATGTGTCTCCCTTTTTTTCAGGGATTCGGTAAGCTCTCTGTCAATGGTTTGGAGCTGAATTGCCCTGGATAGTTCCCCTCATTCCATGGAATGATCTCAGACCTAATTTACTGGGCAGCTCAGGATCCAAAGCATACAAGGCTCTCCTCTGCATAGAATGTGTGAAATAGATAGAGCAGCCATCCCTCAGATGTGCTGAAGTAATCTTCAGCCAGAGCTGGTCCAGCAGGCCTCACCCCTAAAGGGATTGATGCAGTGTCAAAACCTTTGGCTCAGGGGTCATCCTCTCTTCTTGCCTCCCCAATCTGACAAAAGCTGAATTTCTTTCCCTCACTATTCCTTTCTCTTTTTTCTTCTATTGAATTCATCAGCGAGGGAAGCATGAGATGTGAATGAAACATTTTCATTAGAAGGGAGGAGAATCCCCGGTCAGAGACAAGACCGGAGCTGATCTGAGCCAATGACAACCCCACCAATTCTTTCTTTCTTTCTTTTTTTTTGTCCTTCTTACTTTCCCCAGCTGTCACTCTCTGCGGTATGTGGCAAGCTGATTGAAATCAGCACTGTGTCAGGGCCGTCATATCTCAGAAAGACATAAAACATGCAGAAACATCAATAAGCAACAGGCCGCTGACAGCTCTCAGGCACCGATGCCGGTGAGGAGAGATGAGGGGAAGGTTAGGACTCTGGGGGGATGCTGTGCAGTTGAAGTGTCTTCTTCAGGCTTCACTGAGACCCAGGGAAGACAAGATAAAGTCTATCAGGTTATCGCCTAGTTCAAGTTGCTTCTCGGACAGCAAGGCCACTGGGACGCTGGATGTCAGAGGATCTGTGCGTGTGTATGCGAGCTTATGTGTGTGTACAGTAAGCGTTTGTCTCTGTGGGTCTGTGTATGTGTACAGTATTTGGGGAAAGAACTGAGAAAGACATGGCACTCTCTACCAATTGCAAGCCTAGAATTTGCCTGATTAAAGTTCAGAGAAAAAATGTTTTCAATGCATGAGGAACATTGTGTCATACACTAATTGTGATTTATGTGATATGCTCATTTATAATTATTTTTATATATTTTGAATTATATTTCTTGTTTTTTTTGTATTTGTAATATACTTAAAAATATTTTCCACTATAACATTGCAAATAAGCCTTTTTTAATCATGTGCTTGTAAAATAAGATTGATAATGCAGTAGTTATACCCAGTAGTGAGGGCCAAGAGATGCTTTGGGATTTTCCGTGTGTATTTAATTCACTAATGGGAGGTAAAGGTGATAGTATGTTAGATCACAGCCTGACACTACCTCTTACCACTGCTAATTAGGCAAGTTTTTAGCCCAGAAAAACTGCTGAATCTCTTGTTTCTCACACCTGATAATGGTCATCACAGTGCCCTAACCTACCTGTTTGGAATTATGATAAGGGACAAATAATCAGCTTTACAGGATCCTAACTTTGACGAGGTAAATTTACTAGTAATTAGCATGAGACAGTAGTCGACGAAGGGAGCGGAGTTTTGGCTGCAGTTGAAGTTTCCCCAAAGTTGAAGCCTATTATTTTTGTGTTGACGGGGTAACGTTGTGGACATCTGCATATCAAATGTGACTCCCATTATTTTATGTTTCTCTCTGCTAACAGCGCCTCTAAGCACTCCTCCATGTTCTCCTCCATCTGCCTCCTGTCCATTGATCAGCCTTCCAGGGCATCAGTCTGTTTAACATCTGCTACAAGTTCCAGCAGCTCAGGTAACTATCTAGCTGCTCTCCACTGCCTATTGATCTTCATGTCCACCTGCAGGAACATCTGTTTTGGCATGTCGCTTGTCAACGCAAACCAGCTACCTTGTTTCGCTTCACGTCTTGTCCACTTTCACTCACTCTCCCAAAGAGATTTTACTCCTAAATGCTTGTTAAATTGTTGTTTTCAGTGTTGTAATAAAGAATAGTAAATTAGTCAGTCATAGTTATTGGCAAATAGTGGGTGTAGTACTGGGAAATTAATCTGTATCTTTAAAGATTCATTTCCCAGTACAAAAGTGTATTTAAAAATATATATTTAATTAAAAATTAGCTTGTTATTTACCAAGACTCAGACTGTACATTTGGAGAAACTGCCTAATCTACTTAATTTATAATGTTTAGTTTTTGCACTCAAAACATTTACTCTATCTGTTGATTATTTATACAGTGATCTTGATAAAATATTCTGTTATTTTGCATTATAAATCTAAATAATTGCAAATTATTATATTTGCAGAACATTTTATTTAAACAAGACTGCATGCCCAAAGCAAACCACATAAAATCATTTATTTTACTAAAAATAGATAATTTCTTTCACTCACATCAAGCAAATGTGCTGTAAATTATATTTTAAAAATATCAGCGGTTTATTTATCATAAGAAAACAACAGTACACATTTTATTTATTGTTTTTAATATTATTCTGGGCCGAAAGCATGAGAGAGAGTCACGGGCCGAGAAGCTTGTGTCTCCGAATTTTGTCTCATTCACAGGCTTCCAGGGCTCGGAGGAACTGCTGTTGCACAGTTTAATTTGCTCTTTTGTAATGATGGGGCGTAGGTTAGTTAATTTCAATTTTTGATTTCAAAAGCTATCAAATACAGCTCACATGAGAAATCAATTTTCCCAGCTGCCCTGGCTTTGTGGTTAAAAGAACTCCCGCCATTGGTGAACAGCCCGTCACATGACCGAGTCAGGGATTAGTTCAGTAGGCCCATGTTGCCACCACCTCAATTACAGGCTGCCTCTTGTCATTTACCTCTATAACATCTCATTCTTAGACACAACTCATATTTAATTCATGAAAGCCTGTACAAGAGTAATTGTAATATAGATTGTTTGACCAAATTCAGGCCACAACTTTTTGTTTAGCATGCCAACGGCTGTGATTGTGTAATTTTGGATAAACAGAGATAGAACAGTGAATGTCTCATTTTGGACTGATCTTTTTTTTTTTTTTACTAAAAAGTATATAATTTAAAAATTGTGCAACTTCATCAAACAGGAGATGTAGATATTTTTTAAATAAAATGATAAATTGCAAAAAAATGGCAATGATGATTTTAATTTAAAAGGTAGTGTCCTGTGTCATGTTGTAGACAATGAAAATCAACGCCACTATTAGGATTGTCATGTAATCAGCCATCTGAAAAGCTGACTCTGGGCGGTTCCACTGACAATAAGCACTCTGTTCTGTTTGAGTGTAGACAGTGTATAAGTCTCTTTGATTTACAGTTGATAGGCCTAACTAGCGTTAAAATTGTCACATATCAATGCCCTATAAGCTATCATGTATCAATAAATCAAATATAAAAAGGAGGCCTGTTTGTTCAAGCCACAGTCTTCACAGCATAAACAGATACGAGTGCTATAAAAACCATTTCCCTTCAAATAATTATCAGAAATTCCTTTTTTGATACATGTGACTAATTGTTGATGCTACAACTGTATGTGTGTGTGTATTTTATATTTTACATTCTTATGAAGCTTTGGTTTGGAAATCGAATCAATTCCAACATTTATTTCTCTCAAACGAACCCTCTTTTCCTTTGCACAACACAAATTGACAATTTGTTCAGTAATCAAAGAATCTCCTTTTCATATGGATCAGTTCATGGAACAAAAAGTAGAGTGGAGGCAATTTCTGGACATATCCTGAGATTATATCCGTTTGACAATTGCGTTATTCTATGTGGTTTCCATGACAACTGGATGAGGCCTCCAATAAAACCAACCTCAGCTGTCATCTCTTCACCTAAAAGCTTTGTAATTGCTCTCATTTGCATACTACAATTAAGTGTGTTAGCTCACAGCAAGAACAATCAACCTCCACTAAAGACTGGGGATAGTATAATTATTATATCAGTGGATTTGTATAAAACATTACTGATGAGCTTTTGTTTTATGTCGGCATTGTACTGTCAAGCTGGTTTTAACACTTATTTTCATAAATATACATATTTCACAGACAGTGATGGGGGTAATGCATAGATGCTGGTTAAAATGTTGTCCTTACCATTTTCAGTCAGAGTTTCTATATCGCCTTACGATCACATAAAAGTATGGGTTTTATTCCCGAAATGATCATTTAGGTTTCTGTCTGTCAGTCAATACAGTGAAAGATATTTTTATCTATTTTTGATAGGAGGCTTTTTGACTCAGTGGTGCACTTGACTAGCTAGAAACAGAATGATCTGCTGTAGTGGGAGACAGTTTGAACTGCTGATTGAATGGAAAGGTTATGTGCATTAGGCTCTAAGCATTGTTTCTCTTTCCCTCAGATGCGCAGTGGCTGTAATGAAGAGCTCTTGAACTCCCAGTCAGAGAAGCTGTGACAGGAGTCCAGGAGGATGCCTCTTTGGCTCTGCTGGACGTGGGGCACACACACACACACACACACACACACACACACACACACACACGCACGCACTCAGACACAGCA
This sequence comes from Siniperca chuatsi, assembly GCF_020085105.1. Classification (NCBI taxonomy): domain Eukaryota; kingdom Metazoa; phylum Chordata; class Actinopteri; order Centrarchiformes; family Sinipercidae; genus Siniperca; species Siniperca chuatsi. The sequence continues at coordinate 13,166,338 of NC_058045.1, read as the reverse complement.
ACAAACAGCTAATACAGAAATCCAAATGAAGCTGTCATTCATACATTGTTTCACAAATCACAAGCTTTTCATTTAAAGTGTCCAATGTCCAGTCTTCCTACTGACATTGGAAAAATATCAAAAACCTACCTCTGTGTTTCTGTTCTTTTATTTTCTGTTTTCCTCTTAATATTATTTATTTTTGAGCACAGCTTTGACATGAAATTAGAGGTTACAAACTTTTATATGAGAAATGTCTTCATAGAGGCATAACTCAAGTTTGTGAACTATAAAAGCAGCCGTATTCCCAGTTCTGAGCTTTATTATCAAGCCTGTGATACTGCAGCACATCTTTGGGCAGGTACATTTTATTTGGAGTCTTTGCCTTCAGGCCCTGAATTGAAAAGGAAGACCAAATGGCACAAATGGCAAGTGCACCATTCCTAGCTCTCTGCAGCCTCCCAACACAAACTGGCCAAGCAGAAATGAGACCTGCATCAATTTTAATTTGTATTTATCCTGCTGATGACCCGCTCCTTTCACTCTGCCATTGGAGGCACAAATTACACCCATCATAACTCAGATTCTAACGGCCCATGGTGTGCTATCAGGAAATTAACATGGTTATATACCACCGGCGGGTTCAAGGTGTCACAACACAATTATACAATCCTGCAACCTGACGAGCTCTGACTGGTTGCCGGTGTATGACAACTAAGCTGGAGGGCTACACTGTCTGTCACATCCAGGCAGATAAGTTCACCAAAGAGTAGACTGTGCCTCAGTGTCTGCTTCTCTCTATCTAAATCAGTTAAATATCACACGGCTGCTGCAGTCTGGGGTGATTTTTTGGGGGGAGAAGTATAAAGACGCACATCTGAACTTATCTTTGACTTGTCAGGTTTTATTCGGCACAGCAAATTGAGCCTGCAGAATTTGTAAAAACATAAATCAAAGTGATATAACATGGGCTGCCTGTGTATCATTAATACAATTAAGTCATCAATGGGGAACATTTAATGTAAAACCTTATGCATACTGCAGTGCTGTGCAGCAGCTCACTGTGACTTTCAATCAACCCTAATCCTTGTATCTCATAAAACTTAGACCAAAATATGAAGGGAAGCTCCCCTGCCTGGATCCCCAGTGTGCTCTCAGTGTCAAGCCATTAGGCTGTGTGAAATGAGGTGCCACTCATGAGTTATAATGCTGCACATCTATAGATGCAATGGTAAAATATAGCCCTTCAATGCTCAGTTCTCTGTTGGAGTTGGGAAAATAATTCTGCTCTGATAGTGGTCCATCCAGCAATATCCCAATTCAAAGTCACAAAGATATGAAGAGGGCTGTTGCATAAATTCAAAATAATCCACTTCAGGATAGCTGTGAGATTAATGGAAAAGTGTGTGTGTGTGTGTGTGTGTGTGTGTGTGTGTGTGTGTGTGTGCGCGAGCAAACGTGTGTGTCTATGTGAGAATGACAGCTGATGAATAAAATATATCAAAAACTAGTGTAGCGCCAACAACTTTTACATACTGTAGGATGATATTACTAATAAGTTTATCAATCTTGGCGATATAAAGAAATGACACACAGAGCAATAAGAAAAATGACAGCAAACTATTCCTTAAGAGCCAACAGGCGCGGTAGATATAAGCTTTCGGGAAGTCTGTTTGTGGGGTAAAGTACGTTCATTGTATCCAATTTGAAAGCACATCAATAGAAGACAGTAACCAGTTGTTACAGAACTACAATCAATGAAAGTTGTACTGAGTACTGCTATACTTAGAAGCACATAATAAAAACATGCTAGCAGCAGTCTGCTCCACTGAAATATTTACCCAGAGGTACTGTAGATGTAACAGTGATAAAGAAATAAAGCTAATAAGCGTCACTTTGATGTGACAACAAATTATACATGGCTCTATCAGATCTCATTTCCATTCCACAACACAGAGACAGAGAATACCCTGAAGCATGGCTGTTAATGGGAGCCTCTATCAGCCATCGTGGAAAGCCTGCCTCATTACTCACTCCAACACAACTGTGCCCAGGGTGGTCGATTTCCCCAACGGACACTGGTTCACAGACCAGAGATGCACTGTGAGGCATATGACTTGTTTTTCAATGCACAGGGCACAGATGCTCTCATGCTGCAAGTGTGCAAAATCGTTTTATCAGGAGATTAATTTAAGCAAAGAATTTCTGAATTAAAGAGAATCAACCACATAAAAAAATAAATATGGGGTTATCAATTTTTTAAAGCTTTATTTTGTGTTTTACTTAGAATTATTGGGCTGATTAAGTTGTGGTTGATTCTTTTCCAGGCTACAGAAAATTGCCATATGTAGCTATAACCAGCTCCCACTCATCTTTGTTTTCATTATACGTCTGATTCTATACAACCTGATTGTTATTCAGAGAGAATATTCCATTCGGGAGGGTGCCAAATACTCACATAACCTTCTATCCCTTCCAACCTGTGCAATGAATATTTTAAAACCTTAATGTATATTGGCCATCTGAATTTTCAGCTAGAGCCTTTCCTTTGTCCATTTCCTACTATTGTGGTTGTAACTGAGAATGATGGTACTCGGGTTATTTTTTTTCACAATTTGCAATCACCAATGCTCTCTGGTTTTACTCTCTACCCCTGTCTCTAGCTTCCCTGACAAAGTCAATAGGGGGCATCCCTCATCTGTCAAAAACAAACATCAGAATACTTCTCGTGCTTTTTGCTTCATTTCTCATTCCCTCTCTTTGTGCAGTCTCTCTCACTGCCTGTTAGACGTACTTTAGATTCTCTGTTTGTCACTCAGTGCAGATTATGCGATTATTAGTTGGGTTGCTTGGTGACCCTAATCAACATAAGCAAGTGAGAACAGTCAAAACGTATAAGGGAGAAAGTCCTGGAGAAGTAGCTGACCCTCTGGTGACTCTCTCACCCAGAGGGGTGGCAGGAGCGCTTGCTGTGTGTGTTTCAGTGCAATCTGTGGAGCAGATGGCTGGAGTCCTGGGCAGAGAGCAGCAGGTCTCAGCCTGCATGTCACCAGGATGATGTGAGCTGGCTCCCTCCGAGCTTTAGTTAATACCTTCCTGTATCACAGACTTGTTAAGGGACTGGGCAGAACTCACTAGCTCTTTACAAAAGAACAATACTCTCTCTTTTCTCTGTGTCTCTTTGTTTTGCTTGCTTTCCCTGAGTTTGTGTAATTGTGTGTGTTTGTAATATATATGTATATGTGTGTGTGTGTGTTGATCTTATATCACCATATATGTAAATCTTGGTATTGATATATATCTTAATATAGTAGATATTGTGTAAATTCCATTGAGAAACTGTTTATGGATAAAATAACAAGATGGTAATATGTTTTTTTTGGTTGATTCAGCTAATTAAATGACATGATTAAATTACATGACACCATTTCATCACATTGATGCAAAAAATATATAAAAATCTAATATTGACACAAACAGTCCTGTCACTGATTTCTAACATTCCCTATAATGGCATAATACATCCAGGAATATGAAAGTGATTAATATGATGCAGATTAAAGATGTAAAGCAATTTGAATTGCCTGAATAGCATATCTTCAAACTGCAGTGTCAAGGAGTAATCATGGACATTAGTGTTTCTCTATTATAAGATAATGTCCCTGACTAAGTGATTTTACATTGACTTTGATTGAGAAGTTTCTGGTTATGATGAAATCATTAAAGTAAAATCACTAGGGAGACAAATAAACATTTGGTTGACTTTTGTTCATCCTGCTCTTTCTCTGCCACTTAGGCTTTAATCTTGGTTACTGGCAGGTAGAGCAGGCTAGGCCGTGCCTTGTGAGGTGCAAGTGGTGCTGCCTCTCCTCCTCTCTCTTCGTCTCTCTCTCTCTGCACATATTATATAAAGAGTGGCAGCAGGCAGAGTGACAGACTGCCCCAAGAGATGACACCTGTCACAGAGGGGAGTGCTGCTAATCTACAAGCCTCATTTTGTTTGAACTCTTTGTCACCTTGCCGTCAAATCCTCATCTTCTCAGTCACTGCCAGCTTCACTCCCCTCTGCTTCTCTGCTCACTCTGCTTTGCCCAATCTCTCCACAATATACAGTACCTCCCTCCATCACCACACACAGCATGTTCTTCCAGACAAACAAATGTTCTCTGGTGAAACATATTCCTGCCTACAAACATTTATTTATTGAATGAGTATTATACATGCTTGTATTTTGTGGCTGTTATTTTGGATTTATAAATGGATACGTAGTGAGTACTTTTTGACAGTCAAACAAAGTGAAACCCTTGGCAGCTTAGTGTCTTTTTCAGAAGAGTAAAATTGCTTATGTCCACAGCGTACGAGAAGTTGATGCGTCCTTGTTCAAATGTTTTTGTTTTTTTTTTCCAAACAAAGCCCCATTCATTCATATTGAGATTTGTCTAAGTTAAAGTGATCTGAATAGAAATGCAGTCTGGAGTGGCCCAGTCTCTATGGAGCAGCACACTCCACCCCCTGGCCAAATATCTATATTGTCCACTTCTACAGACTGTGCTTTGTAATTATAATATAATTCATTATGTCTATGCTGCATGTGTCACAAAGGAGGAGTCCTCCCCAAAATCCTCCTGCACTGTTCAGGCTGACCGAACACATTCTTGTTCCCATTTTAAAGCCTGCGGCTTGGAAATACCCTCTCACACCCCCATAAACAATAGATTTCCTATTTTGCTTAATTGAGATATCAACCGCAAATCTGACAGCTCACACCAGCCCCTAACTCAGGCTGAGGGAAATCTATATAGTGACGGGAAATGGAAAAGAGCCAAATAAGATTAAATGACAAAGAATATAATAATAATAATAATAATAATAATAATAATAATTAATATAGAATAATATTCCTCATTAGATACCTCTAACAATGTAGAAAATCTCACTATTTACTGCGACTATGAAAATGGTCATTAATATAGAAGCTGTGGTAAACATTCATGTTAATGTTGAGTTTTAGCTCTCTTTTTTAAGATAAATTGTGACAGCAGAAGGGAAAAAACACATGATATAATCCAAGTTGCAGTGAAGGCCTCAGCCAACTTCTTTAAATGCCTCCATTAAGTGGAATTATCTTTCCAGACACATTTTGAATGGAAGCGTCCAAAAATCCCCATTTCATTTGGATTGCATGGGGTTTAAATTAATCCTTTTGCTTATTAAAAAAATAAGATGCAGCATCTTTAACAATAGAAAGGCTAGTCTGCATCGAACACAATGGCTAAGGTTAAATTGAAGGTTGTGTGTACCCTTTGCTGTATTAGAAGACCATTCATATTCAAATAAAAGCAGGCATCACTGGTTCATGTTGCATAGCAATGTGCATTTGTATGCACAAAGCAAAACTGCAATGCAGAGTTACAGTTTTCTGATATTAGAAATGAACAACATTCTTTACCCGTTTTTCATTTTGCAGTTGCTTAAACGTTGCGTGAGCAATAATTTATTCCTTTCAAAGTACTTAATGCCTGTCTAAGTCATATTACTTCAATATCTAGTACTGTACTAACATACAGAAAAAATATCTATACTGGAAAATATCATCATAATTCTTCACACATTTTCTCACTATCTAATTACTAGTTGAGAAGATAACCGCACCACCCCACAGCACACACCGACGGCCCTGTCTAACTGGCCAGTGGAGAACCGGCACTGAGAAATCTGACAGTCCTAAAGTCAGTCACTTCACACAATCTAAGGCATGTTAGCAAATGGGGCATACATTTTGTTAATGGGGTTTACGCCATTTGTAAAAACATGGGTCAAGGCTGAACACAACCAAGTTCATCGTCCAGTAGAATTAGAGCCTGATGTGTTTCTATTTAAACCGCTGCTTCATCATCAACATATCAATTCATGACAACATTTCTGAAATTGTTGTAGAAGCACTCTTTTGAGGGCCAAGAATATCTTCTATCTAAGACTTGATAGTCGCTACTTTAAATAATATTCTATGTACAGTATACTTATAAGAAGTCATGCTACAAAACCCTGCTAAGATGTACAAATTTAAGCTCTTAAATTCAACTTAACCAACATTAATTTTATTAATTTCAACACATATATTTTCATAGTAACATGAAAAAAAAATCTATCAATATTAATCATGGTTAACAAATGCAATCCGTGACTATAGACAGTGATAACTCAGAAGCTTTTATAATTTCAAGCATGTTTGCTCATGAGACAGCAGAGAGAGGAAGTTTGTAGCCAGTGTGCAAAGCAAAATTGAGGATCAAACATTTTTCATCTCGTGTTTTCATCAGTTTTCTCAGCTAGACAGAAAAATAAAGACTTCAAAGTTAAAAGATCATTCTGACATCTGATTGTCGCAAGCAACATACACCAGTGTGAATTAAAATTATATGGTCAGACCAGGTATTTAAAGTTGTCTGGGACTCTCTTGGATATCATACCTGTTGTAGTTGTACAGTGCAATTCAAACAACAGAATCAGGGAGCTAGTTAGTCAGGTAACCAGCAATGCAACTTCATCTTCAAAAGAAAATGAGTGCCATTGCCAGTACTCACTAGTCAAGCTGATCAGAGTGAATAAGAAGGGAAAGTATCTCGATTGGCCTAAACCAGTTTACTCTGCAACAATGACTGGTACACTGTACACTATCCTTTTTATTATAGAGCTATTTAGCAAAGACATGACACTTTTGACACAAGATAGTGATACTAAGTAAGTTTTTTTATAACCAGAGCCTTTTGAAGCTTCTGCCAAAAAAATCAGCAGCACTGTTGCTACAGAACTGCAAACACACAGACTATAATATAGCAAACTTAAATGAAAATACATGAAAAGTCATGGCGGAAAATCTTTTGAACCTGTTACAGTAGCTGAAACTAAAACTATGTTATCTTGAGTAACCAGAGTCTACATTTTTTTTGGCACAAAGTGTCACTACCCATCTGAATAGAGATAAATGAAAATGTTCTGATTTTGTAGCTAATATTATTGGTTTTAGTATGTGAAACTGCAGGTTGTATTCAGAAAGAACTAACTTCACAATGTCTTTATGAACTTAACCATGCAAGTTAACAGTGTAATATTTAGCTTAAAACACCACACAAATGCAAATTAACAAAATTGCTCGTGCCAGTAGTGACACACAAGCATTGTTTTGTTTATCATTATGATGTCAGATATCATACAATCTACAACTTTTCAATCATAATCGCAAAGTAGCCAATCTTTTGTCTAGAACTTAAGTGAATCATGCCACCAAGTAAACTAAAAGGTATGACAACCATGGCAATCTCTTCCTATTATAGTTGATTAACTTTAGATCCAATGTGTTCTAATTACTGACAGCGCAACTGCATTTATTAACCAACTAATAACAAATAAGTACCTCACAAACATCTTTGACTTTATGTCCTAACATAAACAAACTTGTGTCCAGCAGCTACAACTCACTTAATATATAATATTTTCTTGTTGGCACAGTATAGACTTAATCACGCACGCGCACACCCCCACACACACACACACTGAATTGTTATCAGTCCAAATAACCTCCATTTTAGCCCAGAGAGGCTCTACCTTGTGAAGCATTGTCTTTCCCATCCCCCTGTCTTTGTGTCTGGGGAAAGTCACGTGGCTGTTGGGGAAACAAATCATTTCACTGGCTATATTCAGAGCATGTCTAAGACGACCACAGAAGCTTGTCTTGGGAGTCAAGAACTAGATGCAATGTCTTCTGCGATGGGATGGCCAACACAAATGGGCTGGCGCACCTATCCAATTAACACCCTGCCTGCCAATCCCTGTCAGGTCACACGCTGACTCCCATGGCATGCTCTACCTGTCTCTGCTGCTCTCAACACATGCCCAGCTCCAATATAGAATTAATGCCACTTTTCACCTGGTCACGCTGACATGCCATAGATTAGACTGGTGCAGCATGGAGATATGCTAGGCACTCCAAATGAGGGCACCTGGGGTTAAGATTTCAAATGCAGTGGGGCTATTGTTTTGCCACTCCTTTAATATTAATTAAACTCTGAGGTGAAAATGTTCTTTACCAAACTACAGCTTAATTCCTCCACAAGTGAACACCTGATAAGAGATTTTATTTAATGACCACCTGGATGTTACAACTTATCACACCAGTTAAGACCTTAATAAGACCAATAAGCTACTGGGGCTAAGTGGTTCTTTTGTATTGTACAATATGCATTTTTATACAATACCACAAAGGCAAAAATGATTTTTTAAAGTTAATTATTATTTTTTTGCTTTTGCTCTAATCCCTGAACACAACATAATGCAAATGATTAGTAGCCCTGTGGAAGAAACTGGAATATTGTGTAATATTTCGCAGAGATCTTGACAGCACATGACAGCAAATTTCTGCACATATTTTCGTATCTGTAGATTTATTTGTGTTTGCACGAATAGTCCATCTATGTAGAGTTCAGGAGGGTGAGTTTAACATAGTTAAAGAAGCTAGTAATAATCCTATATCTCATTAACTGTTTAGTCACCTTATGTGGTAGTGCAGTCAGATTTGCAAACGCAGCTGTTGTATATTGTAGCTTGCATAACATCTGTTGCACCCTAAGACAACAGAAATTAAGTTTTGTTAGTAGTTAATAAATACAGCTGAACAAACAAAAGTGCACCAAGCAGAGTACAGTGCAAACATGTACTTAGAGGGACAAGTATGGTCTACTTCCTGTTTGTGTCTTCTCTGCCAGGTCTTAGTCCTCTTTCATGTTGAACTAAAGCCTTATTCAGGTTCTAGTCGTATGTCTCTCAAAACACAAACTCTGCTGTCTACAGACAATGAGTACAGGCTGTTGCTTCCTCACAGCAATGTTACTGTGATCTCAAGTGCATTTAAACATGTTCTTGAGGATTAGGCCACATTCTTGGTCAGAAGTTCATAAATTAACGACAGAACGATTAAACAAAACCGTGGAGGACTCACATGTCTTGCTGACCAGCTGGTAATGTGCTGCTTACCTGAATTGGCCTGTAGTTTTATTGGAAACAAATGCAACTCATTCTCTAGTACAGGCTTTTATTTAATGCTGCAATAATAAAGTTATAGCCACCAATGGGAAGCAGAATTCCCAGACAAGCTGACAGAGACACACAATATATATATATCACCTTGTAAGTTGTTATGACTTACTTGTTTGCAAACATTTGCCTACTAAGACACCTTGCAAACATGGAGCAACATTGTCATCCCATTGCAGTCATGTTTCTGGCCACCAACAAATGTGAATCCAATATTAGATCTCCTCTTTGCTCTGTTTTGGTCTCCACCAACTCCTGAGAAAAATATCTGGGTCTTGCAAGATGTTTGACTTTCTGCACAGTGGGTTTATCAGTGGGTTCAGCAGGTAGCTGAAAACAGCTACCTGCTGCTGCTGTTGCATAGGTGTAGATGAGAGCTGTGAGACTCAACCACAAAGGAAATGTAGGCAATACAATCAAAACAATGAACTAAAAGAGGCTAAGCCTGGCTTATAGACCTGTGGATGATAATTCTCTGTGGGTTTGTCACTGAAACCAACCACTAGATTGTATTAGTAGTCATTTGATTCAATGTGAATATGAACACTATTGACTAATGGAAGTTTACACAGTATACAATATCTAGTCACATTATTATCTATACAAGGTGCTAAGGAGTATTAAAACACTTTCCTTACCTTCCATTTTTTAATTTCTCTTCCTTACTTTCCACAACATAGCGCTAAACATTGATTATTTTTACTGTTGATTAAAATGGGCCTTTTTCCACAACTTAAAAATCTGCAATAGAATAAAAAACTGAAGCTAACTTTGGATTCCTTCAAGGTTTCTCACTTCATGTTCTAGATAGTGCTAACTGTCAATGAGTACAGCATATAGTGTGCAAATACAGAACTATGTATCAGACACATAGATGATTTTGGTTCCCTAGGGTTGCCCAATACTCAGTTTTGCACTGTCCGGTCCAAATTATATTTCATTAATTCAACCTCTGCCAATATTTACCCTCACATGGGTGGGTGTTTGTTGCTTTCACAAGTTAAAAGCATTTTAATGTAACTAGAGCAGGAGTAATTTCTACCAATCACAAGTGACTATGTCACCCCATGCTGTGTGGGCTGTTTAAGGGCTTGCATCCATATAGCTTTTTTTTCTGGCAGAAAAGCACTGGCAGGCGCTGGGATGAAGCGCTTGTGCGATGAGAGTTAAAAAAACACTACCTTAACAGAGGGTTGACTACATAGCTAACAACAAGCTTACAACGCATAGGGTGATAAAAGCACAACACTGACCAGCAACATTCAGTGTCCGGCCGATCTGCTCCCACAAACAGGTTTCTGTTATGATAGTTTCTTTCTGATATATACAGCTCAAGATAGACAGACACGGCCAGAACAAGCTTCTCCTCCATTTTCTTGGTTACCAAGGTGACAAGTCCACCCTATCTAATATATAATTGGTAACTGACATCAGCGCCTTTCTGTTCAGAGATTTTCAACTAGAAGCGCTTGGAGCTGCAGCACGAAAAAGTCGGAGCGCTGGGTGCAGCACTTGTTGTCTAGGCTGCCGCATGCGCTCTCTCCTCATTGGGGACAATTGAAAAAAAGATGTTGTCGCTCAGAAAAAAACACTATGTAGACACAAGCCCTAAGAGTGTTGCACAAAGTTTTCAATAGGCTATGTTAATGTATCATGGAACATATGTGTTGTTTGTTTAATACTTCACAGAAAGCAAAACTCGCCCACTCATAAGTTTCTGTTAATAATATTAAATTCCAACCATCCATAAGTGACATCAAATCACAGTAAAAAGAAAATTTATTTTGCTCTGTAGTTTTAAATGTCAACAAAACAGAACAAATAAAAACTGTGGTCTTTGAAAGAAAAATCATCAAAATATATGTAAATCATCCAATTATCCAAACAACTCAACAATAGACCCATAGATAAAGCTGATTAGCACTACACTTAGATATAACCATTGTATATCTATGTTTCAGGGTTTAAACATTGATTGGCTGGCAGGTTAAAAAGGGTTAATTAAACCGCAGGTAACTAAAGAAAAAATACTGGGTTTACTCTTTCCTAGTCCAAAACATACAGTTCATACAAAGCAAAAAGTATTGCAGGAGCTAGTTTGATTAGAAAGGTTTTGTTTGTACAGTTGCCCCTGAATTTCTTCCCCTATATAGATATAGAAAAGTGTACAATGAGCATGTTCTGTCTGTTAAAGATGTGGTAACTTACTTTTTGCAATCAAATGCGCCAAAATAGCAAATAGCAATAGATGTGGCCATGTGGACACAAACAGTAATGCTTTAGCCATGCTAGTACCATGGTTCTAGGGATGGCAATGGTCTGTGAGTCGGTTGGTTGGTCAGTCCACCACATTGGTCTAGACTGAAATATAGATGAATTGCCATGAAATTTTGTACTGACATTCATGGTCCCCAGAGGATGAATCCTAATGAATTTGGTGATCCCCTGACTTTTCCTCTAATTGATAGTGCAGTCGAAGATAGACAGGAAAGGGGAAGAGAGTGTGAGGGGACGACATGCAGCAAAGGGCCAGATTAAAGAACATTTGGACAGAACATTTGGATCAAGTCATCAACAGTGTGTCAGTGTACAATATGTACAATAATAACATGTGACAGTTAAGTGAGTGTAACTAATTGCTGGTCACACTGTGTCACAACTGTCTCAAAGGACTGGTAATAACAATAACCCCAATATACAAAAAATATACAATACAGAATCAGAATCAGAAATACTTTATTGATCCCCGAGGGGAAACTCTTTTGTTACAGCAGCTCACTATCACGTCAGTGCACACAGGAGAAGTACTAAGCAAAAAATATAATACACTATAATACAGGTCAGATAAATGAAGCACCAAGTGGGTATAAGTATAAAATTAAAATAAGTGTAAAGTACAAAGTGGTTGATGATAAGTATGTACGGTATAATAATACAAGTAGTAAGTAATAGTGCATGAACTGTCAAGTTAAGTGTAGCCTATTAATATTATAATGAGACGGTGGATATTGCACAGTAGTAATAGAAGTATGAATAAATATCAATAAATAGGAAATTTTAAACATCTGAAAAGAGTATATTGCACAGCAGTATAAACACAGAATATTGCACAATTATGTCAAGTATTGCAGTTATGTTAATGATCCAATGTCCAGTTTAATGACTTAGGGTCATATAAATACAATACATACAAGCAGATGATCAGGATATACAAGCAGATAATCAGGATATCTTCCTGACTACAGTTTTTCAATCCAGCTTGGTTGTGTAAGTTTCAACAAACACTATAAGATGAAGCTGTTTTAAAGTATTATGTCAGTTGAAAAATTATTGGAAAAGAATTTGTAATCTTTTGACTTTCCAAAGTGGTATTAACCTTTTGAAAATACAAAATTTTCTATCTTCAACTAATGCTGTGATGGGAATAAAAATGAAGCTTCTCTAAGAAAAGATTTCTGATTTCTAACTTTTAGGACAGGTGCCACAAATGCACTTTGAAACTCAAAAAACTCCTCCTTGAAGAAGAGGATCAGAAGTAGCTAACTGCAAAGCAGAACATAAACCACCAAAATAAGCGTCCACTACAATTTTCCCAAAAGCTTGCAGTGTTTCTTAGTATCTTAGTGGGTCTTGTGATTACTACATTCAAAGCCAGTTGAATGAGTTTGCAGAATTAGGTTTGATTTTACAACAGACAGCATTCAACTGAATGGATATAAGTAAAGTGAATCAGCTCACACTCTGCAGATGATTTTACTGCCAGGACATTTTCTGTGGGGAAACTCACAACATGCTGGTTGCAGAGATCATTTTTACACAACCCACTCACCAGACAGTCCGCTGATATTGGACGATGTCTCAAAAACCCAGATTACGTTCCTTGACAGCATTTTTGAGCGTTCACTGCCAACGTTTTTCAAATGATTATTCCTAAAATAGCTGCTCATGACAAATACGGTATGGTTAAGGTTTGGTTAGGTTTAGGCAACTAAAACTACTTGGTTTAGGTTATGGAAAGACTGATCATGGCAAATAAACTATATAGTTAAGGGTAGACAACAAAAAGACATAGTTCTGGTCATCATTTAAACTCTTTTTCCTCATAATCCCACATTTGAATCATGGGGTTTTTAATGCAGTATCATCATTGTTTCCATTGCTTCACATATACAGCAAATAGGATTCTGTTGCAGTTGAGAGGAACTAAATATACTGTAGATTTAAATGAGGTTAGTTACAGTTTCATATTACAGTTTCATTCTATCCTTTGAATACTTCATTTTTGGATTTTACATTTCAATCCAACAGCTACTGCTTGTAGACTGCTACTGTTTATAAATCAAATGTTGCAGACTTTGCCATATAAGCCTTAAAAGTTCACCAAAATGACTTGATCCTTTCAAGGTACGAGGCCAATACATGCAATGGTAAATTAATAATTAATGAGATGATCAGCAACAATTTCTGTGGTGTATACCACTACTATAAAAAATTTCGGGCAAGACAGTGACAGTTGTATTTAACAAGCAAATGTTTAATTAATTTAATTTTACATATTAAAACTTGTTTTGTTAATGTTCATGTTAAAGCCAGTCACTGGAAAGCAGGTAAAGCAAGTAATCCTCAGCCCGAACCCCATCCCCCTAAAAATGCCTCAGGTGGTCCTCTGTGCAGATAACAGTTGGTAGAATTTGATACATGACTCCCTGTATGCATGTGTAAAAATTCAATAATACTAACTATGACTTTTTTCTCAGTCAACTTGAATAAGGGAAATATCATTAGGCCAGGTTTGCCAGAGATAAATTTTGCTATCTTGGGATGTTACAAACCATTAACATCAAGCAAAGACGTATCACTTTCCAGGACTGAGTATTGTATGTGAAAGGCTCCACTCACCTCAGTGGATCCCAGTGGATATTAAGCTAACAGTTCTGGATTCCAGTGGGCATCTTAGAAAAGAGATCCTCTTTAATACACTGTAAGTCAATGGCACAAATATGATCTGGGTGATGTGAAGCTTTTTAGAAGACTCAACCCAGCAGCTTTGTAGGAAGGAGTGCAGCTTGTCTACACTGCATGTAATTTGCAGATTCTTTACACTGTATTGTGTACACTGACAGGTTTGTGATTTGTTTGCACTTCATGGGTGTCTAATTGATTAAGATTAAAGGAGGATGGTTTGTCTGGCTGTTGAAGAACAGCCCTGGCTGATTTGTATTTGCTGTGCCCCGCTTTTTTAAGTGCAAGTAGACCCTCTAACTACACACCTAACATGAGCCAACACAGGCCACATGCTGGTCTGCATGCTGGTTCACATGCACCACATGACACAGCAGCTGAATAAAGCCATCACTTACTCACTAAACAACTGGGCTTGTGGCTTTGCGGTCTGTTCCAGGGAGCTTTACCATTTCCGTATATACTCAGGAACTCCGATTGATCATATTCTGCTCATACTGTTATTTACAAAACTGAAATGAATAGAAAAAAGTCAGCTTTTAAAGGCCGTCTTTATATATGGAATGTATTCATCCTTAAGATAATTCTTGTTTTTAAAAGGAAATCAGTCATAAGCAGAGATGAAATAATCTTTAGGTGGTGCATCAAAATTAAATGGAATACCTGTTTTTTTTATCATTAAAAAGTAAAAGTAATTGTATTTCTTGACAATATTCACATTTGCGGTTAGTGCTCTGTGATGTAATTATAATTGAATGGACAAAATCCCTGAAACTGTTACTTGTTTTAATTAAACCATAAATTTGAAAGGTAGAAATGAAGTGGGTTGAATAACAAAGGAAAATATTATGTCAAAGTCAGAGAAGAGGTTTTATTTTCCACTGCAGGCTGAAGCTAAACTACAAAGTACAAGAACTGAATCCTGTCCTACTTCACTTGCTTTGATAGTGGACCACCATGTTATAAATAATGTATTAAAGGATTTACAATGCAGAGAAAGAGAGCTGCTTATAGAAGAATGAAAGTTCCTTTATTAGTGAAAAAACATGTTAACTCTGTGCAGTCCAGACCCAATCTGAGTTATAAAAGACTTCATATATTTTCTTTTTGTATTGTCCAGGTTAAGAGAGTGTTTGGTTTCCTTTTTACAGTTTGTGGTAGCTTATTTTTCTGCCAAAAGGTGTTTGAGGCCTACTGGGACCACTTAAAAGTTTATGCAGAGCACTAGCCAAGTTGGACAAAAAAGCCTTGAAGTATACACACACTGGCCCCTTTCTCAGAACCTCTCAGCTCTGGCTAGGGGGAGTGTTGTTGGTTTATGAGAGGGAAAATAGCCCCAGCCTTCTGCAAAAGTGAAATGGGATTAAGGCCTTTGTTCGGCCCACAATGGTGAGAGGAATTAGCAATAGTTGTAGGCACTTAGAAGAGCTCTCACACAGAAGCTTATCCCAGATTTTGCACAATAATCATTTGAATATCAACAGTGTTTTGCAACTACAGCGCTAATGTATAAACCTTTCTCTTTTAGATATTGAAATCACCAAAAGGATTTTTACCAATGCCCACATCACAGATATTCGCACTCTTTATGAAGAATCATATTTTTGAGTATCATTGCGCTTCATGCAGAAAACCACATGGCATTTTAAAAGTAGTGAGGATAAGTTGATGTTTGGGACAGACATTTTTAACATTTAAATTAGTTATGATGCAAGCTTCCTATGTTTGTTTGTTGACTTGAAATGTCATTAAATCACATATGTGATTAAACAGTTAAAGGACTATGTCTTGTTGGATCCACTAGGTGTCCATTTTACAATCTTTCAGCATTACTACCTATTTATTGCAAAGGTTCATTGCAAATTTCCATCATTACTGCCCTATTTTTGCAACATTTCACAGCAAAATTCAATATAATGAACACTATCATGTAAATTCTATAGTAAACTTTCTGTTTGTTGACTTTATTGCTGACCGTCTATTCAAAACAATATAAAAATAAGTAGTAATATATTAAAGATATTATAAAGCAAAAGCTCAGGAGTGCAACATAATGTAGAAATTGAAGTGTGGGTTACATAACAAATAACATGTATATACATTCACAGTACTTTTCCTGCATCAGTATGAGCTTGATATAAAAGAGTGTTTTGGTCACATTAGTGTAGAAACACAGGACACCATACTCTGTTTGACTGCAGCATTAGACTTATCTGGGATCAGGCGGATCCACTGACAAGCATGATTCTCACAGAGGAGGAATAATTCAGAGCTTCTGCCTCAGTTGAGTCTCACAAGACTGGCCTCAAGAAGTGTGATGGCCTCAGCGTTTTTGCCCACACAGTGAAAACGTATTGTCCAAATCACAAAACATTGAGTGAGATCAGCAGACTTGTCAAGAGGCCCTGGCTTGAATATGAATGATGAGAGAAGAGCAGGGTGGTCCTAGTGCTGTTTTGGTGTTAGGCAGGTGAAAATAAGCTTAACTGTCCCCGCCAGCTGCCCATCGCTAAATCAGAAATAGGAGAGCAGAGAGTTTACCAAATTAAAAAAAGGAAAAACTTAGTTGTTTAGCACTTACATGTAAATTAACTCCAGTAACATGCAGAAATCATCTGCAGACATTGGTGTAATTGTCAAAATGTATTGAATTTCTCTGGCATGATTACAATATTTTAAGCCCCAACATAAAATGACAAAGACCACCTTTCTCTAATTTGATACTTCAGGTAAACTGCAAGCATTCATACTGAAATGAAAAGCCTGAAGGTGTTTTTTCAAAGTGAAGCCACGCATGTATTTTCTGTCAAAATGAAGAAATTAAGACATAACACCTCCCCTTCTTTCCTGTCCTTAACACATGCACGCACGCTAGTTTAATTCACTCGAGTGTCTGCATAGTTTCTGCATTCAACTGGATACAATGATGCACAAGATGAATAAAGTTATCTCTGCAGCTGAATGAGATGTTGCTGGTGGGAGGGAACAGGGAGGTTCCCTGTACGCCTGAGCTGAAAAGAGCTCAGCTTTGAGGGTCTGTGCTGCAAGGGTCAGGGCCCAGCTGCTTTTAGGGGTGAAAGGGACACCAGCGGGCTGGACTGACTCAAGAAACCTAACAAAACCAATCGTGTCAAATAAAGACATCCCAGATTGGACGTTGACAGATCCCTTGCCGAAGTTGCTGAACACACTTCACACATTCAAACTTTGCTCTGGTTTGTATCATGTGTCCCAGTCAGAGTCCCATTTCACTTGTTAAGAGTCTAATATATAAATCTTTATTTTTGTTTGTTTGTTTTGCTTTATTTTGTTTCGTTTTTTGGGTCTGAAATTCTTCTACACAGGTAGGATATATTTTTTAATCATTTCATGGTGCAGAATACTCAGATATTTGTTGTCATAAGGAAACCTCAAAACCAATTTATAGTCATCTTTGTTTTTAACTTTTTATTTAACTTTTTATTAGTTAGTCAGTTTCATTCTCTTAAAGATTTATATGGCCTTGTTCAACACTGAGATTTGATCTCAGATTTAGAGCATTATTATCAGATGGATAGGATGGTTTCTCATATATTGGAAATGTGTGTGATGTGTTGAAGTGTGTTTGTAAACCCTTGCACTGCTCTAAAAGTGCTTTGTTGATAGGTTTTTCTTTGGAATTGCTATGTTGGTGGTGCTTCTATTTGACTGTCATTTGAAGAAAAAAAAGACATTAGGCCTTCCCTGTCTGTGAGTTTACAGATTTCAAAGGGTGCAGAAATTCACTAAGTTTGAATTTGCGGGGGGTAAGTAGGATAATAATCAGGCCACATTATAAGGAATTGATGGTTCATTTTCCCTGTCAGCCAAAGATGTGCCGACCTGTGCAGATGGGGTTCAAAGCCAATTTCCATGTTAAAAACTCCACATGGTTCAGAAATCCCTCTGGCTGACTCTTGTTGATCAGAGTATGTGACAAGCCTGTCTTTTAAAACAGGTCTGCTCATGTAAATAGATGGAGGTGTACAAATGTACAACAAACAGTCTGGACAGGTTTGAGTGTAGTAATGGTGTTGTTTTCATGCATACCCAGAGGCAATGACATAAAGACAAAAGATATCTCTGGAGTTTGCTGTCAAAATGGAAAATATGGCCCATTATATGTGTCATACAGTAATTATACAAACTGTAAAAAGTAGTCCTTTTCATTTTTTTTTTTGTTTTATTCTCCCTTTCATCAAATGTGTGTCAAGTGTCATTACAAAGCTTTAATTCTTGCCAGAAAATCAGTTCAACCATTCATCATCAATTCACATTTAAATTCAATTTCCTTCAGGCTGCTTTTTATTTTTTTATTTTTTTTGCCTATGTGCCGAGTTTACTCAGAGACAGGAAGTCTGTGAGAAGAATAAAGAGATCACTGGGATGGGGGGAATTTGTTTGATGAGTTATGAGATGAACCAATTTAAAAAAGGAGAAAAATACATCTGCCAAGTATCATCTTTAGTATCCCGAGGAGCGAAACGTTTACGTCACTCTTTTTCTTGCTGTCTACTGCTGCCTGAATGCTGTGTGTTTGCACACATGCACAGACACATTCTTGTAGTGTGCAACGTGCAGGGAGGGACAATTTTACTTGTAAGTTCTGCACATAATTACCATGTCCCGGAATTGGATTTTTTTTGGGGGGGTGAAGCCATCTATCTTAATTGCAATCACATATACTTCAAGAAGAGAGGCAACTGGAGAACAGTCTCATTTTTTAGACTTTGTTCTTTGTTCACTGTTATCACACGACTCTGTGTAATGGTGTCTGTGCTATAAGCTGCTAGCCTGCGCCACTGTGCTGGATATATTATATCCATTGAAATGCCTGCTGGCTGCAGAGTATTAAGTATGGTGAAAACACAATCTTGGTGGGGTGTGTGACTAACAATAGATAGAGGCATGATGACTTATTAAACACAGCCAACCAGCAGCATGGCTTTTCTCATTACCTTTTTCAATTCCCAGCCTATAAAGCCTATGGGTCTGGTGACAAAACTCTTGCCATGTAATTCTCTCTCAGGCTACTTTCATCAGCCGATTTCGTGGAGAAATATGAAGCAGATTTTATCGTACTCTATAAATTCACAAAAGGCCCTCGAGTTGCCCCCATGGAAGACATACCTCATCTCAGTGATGTGCCACCACTATTGCTGATCCCAAGCATTTGATAACAGTACCTCTCCTTTTTAATGATTTGACAGGCATCAGACATGAGCCCTATAGACACAGCATTTTTAATACACTTTTCTTTGCTTGTTTACACCAACCTGCTCAGATGAAAGAACATATCTCTCATCTCTTTCTCGCTCAATAAGTGATATATATTAAAACCTACAGCAGCTTTCTGATTATATCAGTTGTGCACCTGTGAAACATACAAAAAGGTTTTGCAGTTGTCAAAATAGTGAACACTTTTAATTCTATAGCTTCGAGTACATTTGTTTTTATAGAGAGATTTTTTTTAAATCTTGACCACCCTGCCTGCTTCATTTCATCAACACACATATAAATTTCATCCAGAGTGCTCCAAAACTCTTTGTTCCTGCACAAATGGTTTCATTAATACACAGCACAGGTAAATAATAACAATTCACAGCTGTCAAGTCGGTTGTAAATAACAAAATGACATATTACACAAAGTACAAATTAGTTACTGGGGAACCAGAAGAAAATAAGTACTAATAAGACAGTTACTGTCATATATTGTTAGATTTTATGTTTGAATTTGCTTCTGTTTTACCCAGTTGTATTCACTTTCCTCTTATCTAATGCTCTCATGTGGTTTCTGGCACATTTGCAGTATCCTGGCATACAGCAGGGATTGTTTCCTTTGAAATGTTTTGACTATGGTGTCATTTTATAAAACTTTCATCATGCATGGGTACCTAATCAATTGAAATTCAGTTGCCTTAGCCCCAAGCTTGGGTGTAACTTAGACCAGCTTTCATCAGTTCAGCCTTTTAAAAATAGAAATCCTGCTATGATGAAATTTTCAGTTTGAAATGGATATTCAGCTTCTCCACTCTGCTGTAACTGTATTTAAAGTGAGAGCTATTTAGGCAGATAATTGTAAAGTTTTATACATAGTTTTTATTTACACAATTTACATAATTAGCACTATTCAGACTTGATTGTCATGATGGTTAAAATTAGTGGAGATGTTTGTGTTTTATAATATTTCTGTATACAAAGATTAATGCTTCATGTGTGTGTCAGTCTTAGCAGGTTACAAAGTCTGGTTTTGATCAGTGCATCTTGGAGTAACCCCCCCCCCCCAGTCCTAATTAGATTTCCTACATTATAATGTTTGATAATGCTTTAAGGTTTGGTCCCCTCTATCGAAACATTTCTGCAAATATTCCCTCCTGTTAACTCTTTGTGGGCCTGCGTTACATAATTATTTCATATTTGCTATCTTCACCTCCATAGGGAAATATTATCTGCAATAATCATTGTCATCATCATGATTCTCTTCGTGGTCTGTTGGTTCCAAATAAGAAATTTAGTTGTAAAGCAGCTTCATTTATTTTGCCTATTCATTTTTCGTCCTATCATATATCTAAATACAAATCTTCATTTTATAACTGACAGCTTATTACCTCTGAGCACATGCTGATAAATTTAATTCCAATGAGTTAGCTTCCATTTTCGGATCCCATTATCCACTAATGTGGCAGCAGCGTGTGGGAAGAGAAAACTTACAGGACAAGAATATATGTCTTTACATATAAATATTAATGTTTTTAGATGTGTATTATTATGATTATGATTGCTATTATTATTGTTATTGCTGTTATTATTATCAGTAGTAGTAGTAGTATAATGTATTGTTATATTTAACATGTGTTTATTTAAAATTAACATAATCCATTCTGGATTTATTTTATATCATGAGATAACAAAAATTTCTATTTTAATTTCAGGACATTAATTTTAAAAGTGTACAAGTTTCAAACACAAAAAGCTGTGATTTTTAAATGTATTGGTTTATTTTTTCACTGACTTTTATTGGGAGAGAGATGTTTTTCCTTCAATTAAATTGTAGCTGTGTGTGTAAAGTGAGACTTTTAGTGATGAGAGTGTTTTTTGGTTTGTATTTCAGTTCATTCAGAAACACAGGCCCCTTTCTAAACATATACCCTAAGAGAGCAGCATTATGCCACAGTTGGGTCTATTTTGGCGAAGTAAGGAAGTAAGTAAACAATTATTATTAGCTTTGATGTTGGCCTGAATAGCACTCAATTAACAATGTGGCTAATGAGCCCATTAAGGATGAAAGTGTTCTCAACAGGTATGAGAGGATACTGCTGTTTTTGGAGTCTCAATTCTAAGCATTGAATGCAGCATGAATAACGGTGCTCTATCTCAATCGCTTAAAAGGCCAAACCTCTACAGCCCACAGAGCAGAGTTAAATAAAGGTTTGCTTGCAATTGAAAAAAAAAATATAGATAGATAAATATTTCAAGCATAACAAATTTCAAAACAACAAGAAATAATCCTGGAATAGTAGGAGAACAGTAAGTTAAGTCATGCTAATATTGTGAATAAATAAATTCTCTTTTGATTTAAAATCTTATCTAAAATGCTTCATACAACACCAGAAAGCCCAAAATCAATTTGCGTATTTTTAAGATTTTAGCAAATTTTGCTTTAATTACATTTTAGTTAAAGTAAATATGAGCTTGCGTCAGTCTAATAGTAATTACTCCGCAGTACAAATAGGGCTTGTCTGTTGCAAAGAAAGAAAACTGAAAGAAAGAGAGACTGTGAGGATTTCTGCAGCCCCACCGTTTCCTCTGAAGGACTTCCCACTGAAGTGCACTGAAAGCCTCATGCGTGGATTATTTCGACATTATTTGCTGCTGGATTCTAAATGTTCTTGTTAACTAGCAACAACAATTCTTTTATACTGACGGTCTTGTTTGACTGTTTGTTTTATATCCAGAAAACTACTTTTTTTTCAAACTTGTTTTACAAAACTAAAAAGGACATTTAAAAAAAAAGTCACGAAATCATTTGCCCTCTTCAACAGTAAAAATGTGAACTTACAAAAATGATCTTCCATGTTGTGGCAACATTTTGAGATGCTATTTAATGTATGTGTGATGAGGGCAAATTTTTCTTTTTTATTCTCTGCTGTCGAGCAATAAACAAACTCCTTCAGCTAAATATTTAAATCAGCTTTTATTCATATGCAGGTGGAAAGCAAAATAATTTGTAAAAGAAAAAAAAACACACTGCAGAAAAAGGGCACAAATGGTATTTAAAAATAGTCACTGTGCAACAAGAAATGACAATAAGTAAAGAAAATGATATAACAGTATGTTGAATGAATTTATCTATTTGTAAAACCTGCTTGTCTGCAGAAGTTTCAGAATGTTATCAGTAGTTTCAGCTCAAGAATAGCTTGAGGTGTTTTGAGTGTAAATCCGTCTAAAGCTGCCAGCACTGACATACACAGCATATGCTAAATACAGATAAGAGTATTTTTAATAGATCTGCAAAAAGTCTCCCCACATAGCTCAATGGATGTGCTTTGAATGTAGTTGATAAGTTGGCTTAAGCTGAATGCTGTATCCCACTGCAACATTGTGCTACTGGGTGAGCCCATCACAAACTAGCCTTCCAATAAAGACCACTTCCAGGGGAGGGATTATAGAAAAGCCTTCGAGATCAGCTTCATGTCTTACTAGAGTTTCTGATTATAAATAGTGCTATGTTACAGGAAAGAAAACAGGCATTGCCAAGGATCATGTGGAAAAAATATCTTTAAGCCATTTATTTACCTACAATGTCAAACTAAAAGGAGTGGCGTGAGGGACGTTTTGATATTCTTCAGAATTTCCCTAAAAAATAATGTCATTCTCTTTGATTCAAAATTCTTCTAGTTTTGTTTGTTTACTATGTTTTTCTTAATTTAAATAAATTCATAAAGCACCAAAAACTTTCTTTTTTAATTGGAAAAATGCAGTGTGAAACTGTGAAAAAGAATCCAGCAGAAATAAGTTCCATAGTACAGCCATTATACTCACAAAGTTACTATGTGGTCAGACTCCTGTGTATTAATTTAAGTCTGCACTCCAAGTTGGGTGAACTCAGGTCATGAACTTTGCCTCTTATTATTTTAAATGTGAGGAGGGAATTCTGTTACTTCCAGTTGTATTTCTTTACAACAATTTGTCTCTTCGAAGTCAAATACAAAATTCAGAGTTAATCTCTCTGACATGATGAAATGATCCAGGTTTAAATTTAAAACTAGATAGATAGATAGATAGATAGATAGATAGATAGATAGATAGATAGATAGATAGATAGATAGATAGATAGATAGATAGATAGATAGATAGATAGATAGATAGATAGATAGATAGATAGATAGATAGATAGATAGATAGAAAGTTAGTGTTGACTGTCTTTGTTTCTTTTTAGCTCTCCTCAGGTCATCTGATTATATGGCTGAAGAAATGAGAGGGGCAGATAAGCCTCTTTTATGTTTCCAAGCCACTTAAAGAGCTGAAGCACCAGCTTCTGTTGCTACACTGCGAGGAAAGAAAACAAGTCATTTGTGTACAACAAAATGGCTCCTTTCTAAAATGTGTTACCTCAAAAGCTAAATATACTATGAGCTCTGGCTCGCAGCTTTGAAACAGTTCATAAATGTATTTTAGAAAGTGAGGTTCACTTTCATTGCAGTTAAAAATGACACAGTAATATTCAATAATACTAAATAAACTAAATAAAATTTTTATTCAGTATTTCTTTTCACTTTAACTCGTATTTGGATGTTTCAAACTGCTTTCATTATAATGAAATCTTTGGACAATTTTCTTGTATTATTTCTAAATTATGAACTACAGAGTAAATGTTTGAACATGTAGAATTTTTATTGGCTTGACTTTTCATGCGCAGCAAATAAAATAGAATCTAAGATTGTGTTTTATTCAGTAATATGGAAATGTCCTCAGTTCCAGCTATATGTCAAGGGGGCATCTCTTCTCTGCCTTCTTAATAAGGTGGTTCTGCAGGCCTCTACTGTAATATATTTCACCAATAAAGCAATTCCAAAGCCAGCCTGGCCTTTTGACCACCACTGAGAACGTGGAAAGCAGCAGGCTGCCTTTGCTAACTAGGCTTACTCTCTATTATTAGATACCTGTCCCCATGGCTTTTCAGAGGGGGGCTTAGCAGTTGATATTTTCATTTGGTCCTGCCAAGATGCGACACCCCCGCTTTAATCTTGTGTTTGACGTTAAGCGCTCTGTTCATGAAAAGTCTTGGTGAACTTCAACCTTAGGGTGGTGCTGTCATACAAAAATGATGTGGTGGGGGAGTGAAACTGGCTGGTCTATCCTTGACCTCTCCTATTGGCCTGCCAAAGTCTTTCCCCTGCCCTTCTTAATCAGGTGGAAGATAGTATATTCTCTGCATTTGCGTCTTTTATACTAACTGGCACAGATGTCCACCGATAAAGACATAGCAGAGGAATTTTAATGGAAGAGAGTGATGCAGCTCCGTATTTTTTAGTAGAAAAAAGAAAATCCTCAGAGGTCCATAAAGAAAAGAGTCAATAATAGAAATTCATCAAGAAATTAATTTGGAAAAGAATGCATGCTTCTCTTTGATACTTTCCCATTAATGAAAATCTCTGTGACATCATTCATTGACCAGGATAACTAAATCCAACGCTGTAGTGTTTGAAAAATATAGTTGATATGCAAGATTATTGGTCTGAATTGCAAACAGAGTTCAGTCCTGTTGTTGAGAGGCAATAGCTTTTTGCCATTTCATCTGAGCTGGAGAAGATCAGTATAAATTTGCAGGTTTGAAAAATATCAGAAGAAAGACACAGGCAAAGTAGGAGTAGACTAATGAATTTCTTATGATGGGTAACTACCCCTTCATTCAGCTGCAGGTATTGTGCGCTGCTTCCATGTTAGCATTTATCGTGATGTTGAGGACAAACAAGCCACTTCTCTGCAATCGTTAAGATGAGTTTCCCTACTGATTGATGTGTGGAATCAATTGCTCCCCATAGCATCCATGTCAGTCTATTACCACACTGCCTGGTAAATGATAGGCTGTTCTCCACAAGATTATAGAGCTCCGTCACAAAGCAACAAAGACTTGCTTCCCTGTGTCTGACCTGGTCTGCTATAATTGGGAGTAGCTACATTTTTACTCTGTAGGTAAACAGAAAAAAGTTATAATGTTGATGGAAGATGTCTTTATTAAAACAGTGATTTTTTATGCTGTAATGTGATAAATTATTAATATGATTGACTGAATGAAAATTGCATTTTTATTGCTGTGAGCCTGAAAACGAATGTGCATGTATTCACGATTTTACCTTCAAGAGTTTTGCTGGAAACTTGTTAAACTCATATAAATTTGAAACATTTTTCAGAGAGTTTGTTATATTTGCCTTGATGTTAAAAAAACTATTTCAGCAATCAGGATCACATTCAAAGCATATCTCTGATCAGAATTTGAGTCCATGCTTTCCAATGCAAACATATTTGAAGTCATCAAAACAACAGGTGTTTTCTCCTCGAAATACCCCTCTGTGTAACTGTCCTTTTTCTGTCATGTGAATACACCACAGCTCTCTTACTGCCAAGCTGACTACCATCCAACCCAGTAAGTGCCAGCAGCATTGCAACTCATTTAGTTTGTGGCCCAGAGATGTACCACACAGCCCTGATCCTGATTACACATGATCAAAGATGAGTTCTTCAGCAATTTGATTACATATTTGAGCTTGAATAAAATCGACATGCCCGCGTTTCTCTGGAATTGAATAGACGTTAGAGATTTATAATGGTTTAATACAACAATTGGCATTTTCTTCAGGTTGACCTCAATCATTGGAGTAGGACTACAGTATGTGCTGCATTTAATTACCTACAGTGAAATGTGATTAGCAGAAAATATGGTGCATATCAAGTGATTCCCTGCTCTAAGTAATATTATTCTGTATAGTTAGAGTTGGAAAAAGATGACATGGGAACTTCAGTCAAGACAAAAGGCATGAGCTAATGAGACTGGTTAGTGATTCAAATTTATGGAAATTTTATTAATTACAGACACCTATCTTTCATCTGTACCATTTGGTGGTGAAGTAATTAAAACCAACAATGACAGTCCCAGCAGTGGAAAAAGCAAACAAGATCAAAGAAAGCAGAGCAGTCAGGAGAAAGTCCTGTATATACTGAACTGGGCCTGGCCATGGGCAACAGGGCCTCATTAAAGTCAGACTGTGTTGATCATCAATTAACCTGCTTTGTCTGGCTTCTGATTTTAAACTTGCGTTACATCACTTTTCCTCTGCTTTTGAGTGATTAAGGTTTGTGCATAATGTTTAGCTGGAGTGCTGCCTTGTGTCATGGAGGGAAAACTTTTGATTGGTTGATTGAAAAGGATTGACCCAGTGGAGTTAAATACATAATATACATAAAACATCTTTAGGCTTGCATTATCAAAACCATCATCTGCTGTTGATCTTATTATTCTATGTAAAAAAAAAACTATGTAAATAGGAGGGAAATTAAAACTCTGCTTTTTTCCCTCCAATATACTCCAATAAACTTAGAATAAAAGCAAAGGCTGTTTGAGGCAAATTAAATTGTTACAACAAGATGATGTAACAGCTGATTACATTTGTTTCTGATTTGATTTCTGAGTTAAGTAGATGTAATCTTGCATTTAGTGGTGGAAACTATTTCAGACTGATAATACTGAATGTTCAGCAAACCTTTAATGTGTCTAATGTAACGTAATTCTTGGCATTGGTCTTATTTTAGCTGCATAAACTGCTTTGTGTGTTTAATTGTGCAAAGGTTAACGTCATCACATTTTCTTTTGCATTGTTGTTTCTATATGACATGTTTTCATTTAAGGCATGTCAAGTAATCATTTTGAACCTTATAATGGAAGATCTTTCTGTGTTAAAGTATGTAAAACAGAGCAAATATATGTTTAAAATACATTTTTCTTAACTGGGCGCAGAAAGTTCAGCAAAGGTTTGAAAATGTTCAGATCGACCACTGAAAGATATTTAAGTTGTTTAATAGACTCACACTCTGAAGGGAAGATGGCCACTCAAAGCAGAGGAATAGGTCACAAAATCTTGCTGCTGACTAAGAACCACCAGAAACCGTGTGATGTTTGGACAACTAATGGACGGCCAGTCTTAACTTTTATTATGAGCAGTGGAGTTCATATTTAAAATGAGAGATTAGCCGCTCATCACAATATTGGTGGATTATCAACTACCTGCAATGAAAGCAACCCCTGGCTCTGGGTCGATAAGAGTTTGACTGCATTTCGAATTAATTTTCCTCAGCTTAGAGAGCTGGACTCCTATCTTGTTATTGATCACAGCGTTAATCCATAACCAAGCTCATCCTTTCCCCATGGATCGAGCAGGAAAATATAAAACCATCACTGTGAAGGACTCTTGACTCCATATAAAAACTGGAACAGGCTTAGAAGTGATTAAGGTTCATTAATTAAGAATACGTTCCCAGACTATTGTTCATTTTTTATTGATTTGTATGTGTTTATTGTTCTTTTTACAATTTTATACCAACATTTATTCTGCTCTGTATTCCTTTGGTCTGGGTTGTGTTTATACATGACGACTGATTGATTTCCCCGACAGCAGAACACTTCACACATCAGCTGCTTTCTCTGTTTGTCTTTTCCAACAGAGGGACCTCCACTGTGGATGAAATTTAGCCCCGGCCTCTGACCTTTGGGTTCAGCGTTTGTCTCCAGTCCAGTGACCACAAACAGCTCCTGGATTGCTGTAAATGTCAGTGCAGCGGTGTCTCCGCCCTCTCCCCTGTGAACCATAGTGCTGCACTCAACCTGCACTAATAGGACACTTTCATGAGAGCTCCATTATCAGTTATGCTGTATTTAATATCTCAGATTTCCTCCTTATGATGCCTCTATGAAGTGAACGACGGTCATCAAACAAACAGCAATGAGGGTCTGTTTTTTTTTTTTTTTTTTTTTACACTTTTTTAAGCTTTCTTTTATTCAACTCTTCAAACCTTAAATTTGGTAGAACCTAGCTTGAGGCGCTTTATGTACTCCAAATATATGAATTATTTTAATCATTTACATTGTAGTTTGAATATTCAAGAGTTTAGATGCAGAGTTTTCAAAAATGTTGCCTAAAGAGTGCAGGATGGGCAGCTGGAAGTGACCCATTAGCACACAAAGCAGCTGGTACCATGTATCATAAGGCTCAGTTATAATAGATTGCAATTCATGTTCTGAAGACATTGGTTGTAATGCATCCCATTTTGAAGCACTTTGGCTCGCCCTTCCCCCACCCATAAACACACACGCTCCCATTCTCTCCTCTCTGGGCCTCCCGAGGTTGGTGTCTCTGCGTTAGGACTCTATTGTTGCCTACTGCTGGATAATGCCCTTATTAATTGTACCTCTTTGTAAGGTGTCAGCTGTAGCCTCAGATTGAGATGGATGGATCTCTGGAGCCTGCTCCCTGGCCCTCCACAGACGCTCTATCTCTGCACAACACACAGATGCAACAGTGAGTGCTGCCACACTATGACTAAAAGCTGAGATAAAACAGGCATTTTTAATTATTCCCAAAATAAAAAGAAACATGTTTCCAAACTGAAAAAGCCTATTTCTGTCATTGCTAAGGTGAACTAGCATGTGATGTGTTTTAATTATCTGAATATCTGAGCAATCCATAGCAGTGATGAAATATCTTTTTTTATTGATTATTTTAGTGAGTTGCAGAAATACTGGTTAATTAGGTAGATTGAAGCCTCCGTGAGATCAACAGCATTAACATCAAATCCTTTCCCTCTCATTAAAGGAAACAGAGTCAATTAAATTAATGCATATTAATCCCCACTGATGCTCATTTTAACTTTAAAAAAAGCATGGCAGTGTGGACTTCAGATTCATCCATTTAAAAAAATCCAGGTTTGATCTCTTTCTGCATCAACATTATACATTATACACATTTTGATAGCATTTCTCTGGAATCTTTGGATTCATTAACTGAATTGTAGGTAAGGAAATTACCTGTTGACATGATGACCATTTTTTTCTTTTTATTTATTAATGTTAGTTGGTTTCAGTTAGGGCCAGATAATAATTCAGTAATATAGTCTTGCAGTGTAATCGTATAGATAATGAAATTCTCAGAGCCATTATGGTTCACAGTTCTCGTGTCTAAATAAATTAAAAGTAAATTGGGAACAAACAGTATATTTTTCAAAATTATAGAATTTAATACATTTGCCTTAATGGGAAGAACATGAGTTTAATGTTAAAATGTGATTTTGAATATTTAAGTTAAAAAAAATGTAATACACCAAAATCAAGATAATGCTGTGATAATTATCGCAATATTAATTTTGACCATATCATCCCCTTCTAGCGTCTATTCCACTGATATTGAGCGTCTTAATTTTAGTTTGAATGTTCCCTGCTGTTAGCTCTCTTAACATGGCTTTATGAATGTCAGTGGATGCCACTTTAACCGACCCAGCCATCGTGGTCACACAGTTAACCAGGGTTGTTGAAGTTATAATAATGAGTTGATCCGAAGCCCCTCTGACAACATGTTTTGTAATAATTTCCCAGAACAAACCAGCTTATAGCAACATTTTCACAGAAAGGATCTTGCAGGGGCTTTGTGGAATTTCTAATCACTTGAACTAATTTTTTTAAAGAAAAAATGCTATTTCATTTATTCAATTTCTCAATTTGTATAATCTCACAAGAGTCCAGTGATTACTCTAGTTTCAATCTAGTGATCACTCTTTAAGTTTCAAACTGTCTTAATGCAGAAGAACTACACATCTTTCTATTTCCTGCCACTACTGTTACCTATGTGCTCTTGAGCAGGGCGACACTTGTATGCACAGCTCCAATCAAGTTGTCTTTATGTTATCCTACTCCTGAGCAAGTCTTCATTATCAATGTTCCAAAATTGCAAACGATATCTGCATATTTGAGAATTTAACAGAATGTTTTTTTCTGTTCTGTATATATGTACATATGTGTGTGTGTGTGTGTGTGTGTGTGTGTGTGTACATATATATATATATATATATAATATACGTGTGTGTGTGTGTATGTGTGTATGTAATTCTTTTAAAGCTCTTTATCCACAGTTCTTCTCTGAAACAATACGGTAGTTGCTCAGACAGGAGACTGAAGTAGGAGACAGGAGAAAGAAAGAAAAAAGCACAGACCAGAAAATGGAGATCCATTCCCTTCAGATCCCATTTAGAGAGGCCCTGCACATTTTTAAAGTGTCAATTGTTTTTGTCTCTTGAAGTGTAGATGGAATGTTTGAATTCCAGTATTAACTGTAGTGCCTGCTGAGTTAAATTATGGTCCCTGGGCTGTGGGGTGGGAGTAATCAATAAGAATACACGAGGCAGTGTGTAATGTGTCTGCTCCTAGCAGCAGGGACACTGTCCCCCTTACCCTGTCCCCCAGCAGGTTAGATAAATATGATACTGAAACAGGGCACACTGGATTATATGATATCAATGTAGAATCAGGGAAGTGCTATTACACTCCCCTAGCCCACTGTGAGTACTATTGACAAGGTTGGCTTTGAACACGGTAGTGTATTGCGCTCTCTCTCTCTCTCTCTGTTTCCTCTCTTTTTTCCTCTTTCTCTTTTTCTCTCTGCATAATGTGAAGAACCATGGGAGGAAAGGAATCTATATTTCACTTAGCTTTGATTAAAATGGTTATTTTATGCCTGTGCCTTGAAGTTGTGTTAATTGTTAATCTGTGATGGGCATGTTGTGATCATAATTTCTAAATGTCCAGATTTTTTGCATAAAGAGTCAATAACATAATGTACAATCAATATACTGTATAGTTGATTTGATTTTTAACGCTCTGCAACATAGTGTTCATAACATTGTCCTATTGATAAGTGGATCTTTTTTCTTTCACGTGCTGACCCTGTCAAATGTCCAACCAATTAACCAGTGTGCCCATGTTGTAGTTTGGCTGCTTACTAGTTGCTCATACAGTAACCTCATATCACTGATACGTCTGGTACTCAGACTATTGATTAACTCTCCTCCCTCAGTGGTGAAAGGATCAAACCTGACATGTCTTAAAAGGCCATTATCAGCTTCAGATAACCTGCTACAACCTGATACAGCCCTTTTCCCAGGTCGCAACCTCTCTGCCCTCTCCAGCCATCTAACCGGCCTCCTGCCCCCTCCACCCCCAACCATCATTATCATTCTTGTGTTAAATGACATACAGGTCAAGAAAACTGCACCGTGTTGGTTTTTCACATGTGAATAATCCATGTTGCTGCAAGACATCGCCTGCAAATCGGTTGATCAAGTAGCATAAATGCAATTGACAGTGTATTAAAGACAGTTTAAGATGCATCACTTTCTCCTAATAAAATATAATATACTGTAGGTGTGGTTGAATTTTCATACACAGGGCAATTTGTAAAAACATGACAGCTCCTAACTATAACTAAAGTTTTAAGAGCTTTGTTTCCAGGGGGAAAAGAAACACTTTCATAGTAGACAGACAAATTCAATTAAAGGTTTATAGCAGCAACCCCCTGCCTTCATTTGTACACTTCATTTAGACATTCAGGCATTCCTTTATTTCAATTAAAACCCTAACAAGTGTGCCGGGGTCTGGATTTGTTGCACTGTTACACTTTCCAAAGTGCATTTTGCATTCTGAGAGAATTCTAGATATTAAAGCATTTTTTGGGCCAGGTATTAGTGACATCGCGGTTGCTTTCACACAAAAGATTTGGCAGAAGCTAATTTGCATAAGGTCAGAGTCAAGCTCCTGATGGAAGTTGTGCAGCATCCCTGTCTCTTAGCAACACTCTTTCTCTCTTGGTGTCTGTGTTGAATTGACTGGTCCTTGGCACTCATTTTTCACCAAGAAAATTCATAATGAAATGCCACCCGACAACCTACATCTATCACCAAGAGACACTCCTCACTTCCCTCTTGGGTTGCAATACTTGAACACACTGAAATTAATAAATCAGCACATTGTTTAATGCCACCGATATGTGTTTGCTCTCGCTCTGATTTTCAGCGACTTTGGTTTTAGGGTGGGATAAACATGTTTATTAAGAATTGTGCCAAGATTAGAGGCAAATTAGCAGGTAATTGTAGACACCTGCAAAACAAAGGGGGTGATGGAGAGGTGGTAGTGTGGAGAGTGATAAAGGAAGAGATTGGGCTTCTGGGCTGGCCTCCACCCATTTATTGGTGGGGGAGGCATTTAAAAAGAGGGGATTTGGTATGTTGAGAAAATGACTTTTGTCCTCTTCCATGGTGACAGGATCCAGATGCTGCCAAGAGATGTTAATAGAGGGTCAAATTTTGGACAATAGTATCCATCATTGCTTTCACAACTGCCTCCATCCTCCAAGCTGAACGCTTTCTCTGGTTAAAAGAAGAGATGTGCTCCAATTACTGTTTTTGGCAAAGGCAGCCAGCCATAAACTATACCGTAATTACCTCTCTGTTGATGATTTCTATCACCTTGGTCACATGTGGTCTTTGCCCTGCACATTTAAACTTTCTGTGAAAGGTCAAATCCATACACATTTACTTCCCACTCCTTTACATCCTCCTCATCCTTTTGCATTGTGCACTTCTTCTTCGCCGTCTTCTTCTTCCTTTATGTCGTGCTTGTCATCAACATCCAAGTCATGACAGGTGCTGGGCAGACATTAAACCTGCTGTTTTCTGTTTCCAAGTACGCCGTGTTTCACGACTCATTTCCAGGCAGAATCTGGCTCTGAGGGACTCTGCCTGAGGAAACGTCTCTGTGCACAGGGGAATTATTTCAGCTCTCTCCGCTGTTGCATCCAGATACACGTGCACTCTTAAACGGGCTTGTGGCACTGCAATACTGAAAATGGAGCAAATAATAATAATAATAATAATAATGATGATGATAATGATGATAATAATAATAATAATAATAATAATAATAATAATAATAATAATAACAATAAATGGATTATCATTATTAATACTACTATTAGATTATATTTATAGTAAAATTTCAATGTTTTGGGATATAAATTGGTTGTGTCAGACTAGGATCTGTTAGATTCAGGTTGTAGACTTCTAAATGTGATTAGAAAATAAATAAATTAATAATAATTAAAAATAAAAAAACGTTTCATGCTACATGAAGCTGTTACACCTGGACAAATTATTTACGTGCAAGCGCATTACGTCTCTAATATGTGACCCGATTTAGATTCACCACAATGTATAACTACTGAGAAGAAAGACAGAGAGATGTTGATTAATCTACATGTATTTCTTCTTAAATATCTGGATTATTGTCGCAGTGCCTATTTGAGCCTTGCATTATTTCATGATCCACTGCGATAAATGCCCTTTAAACATCTATTAATTGGTGTATTTATTTTTTAGATATTTCTCACTATGTCGGTAGTGTAACACATAAGACGCAGAACTTTTACAGACCCTGTGTATTGCTGAGGCTTTGCCGCTCTGTATCCGACATCAGTCTGAACGAGGAGGGTTTTCTCCTCTCTTCATTTCCCACTCCGCTGTTTTCCGCTGCCAGAGGTCGTCCAGTTCTGTCGCGCGGCTTCAGTGACTTCAACATAACCAAACGACTAATTGTAACCCTTTAATAGCGACTTAATTTGCCGCCTCAGGCTCATACAAAGATGTGTAAAATTGTACCAACATAAATTGTTGTAAATAATAAACCTTTTGTGAAGCTTATTGATTGGTGCATATGCGTGTGTCTGTGTGCGTGTGTTTGTGTGTGTGTGTGTGTGAGAGAGAGAGAGAGAGAGAGAGAGAGAGAGAGAGAGAGAGAGAGAGAAAGGGAGAAAGGGAGAGGGGGAACGCACCTGCCCTATCTGTCCATCTCGGGATCATGGACACACCAAGTAGGTCTAATTTCTGAGACATTCAGTTGGGATATGTCTCAATTGGGACTGAGATCAGAGGCTGTGATTGTCTATTGGTTTAGATTGGGTTGCTCAGTGCAATTCTGGGAACTTTTATTGCAATCCACAGATTGTAATGATGGAGAGCCCTCGATGTGGCAGCACTGATTACATCAGCCAGTCTCTGTGTCTACCTTTCATCTCAGGTATTCGTTCGTTCTGCGCAAGCCACAAATAGCTACAGCTTCCATACGTCTTTGTCATTGTTCATATAGGGGCGGTCTCTCCATTACAGACGGTAAGATTAACAATCCGACAGTTTCATTCCACTCATGTAATCGTTCATTTATTGATCTTAGTGCGTAATTAGAAGGTAACATCGGCGTTAAAACATTTCCAAATGCTGACATTATGCGTTAAAATACATTTCTCATTTCCCATTGGCTGCTGCGGACCTTTGTGATTAGATATACACCAAGTACACTTTTTTCTGAGGAGAATTAAAGGGCAGGAGGCTCCTCCTCAGCCGTTAGGCTATTACATGATGTTTCCATGCTAAGTTTCCACTGGTGGAGGAAGTATTCAGATGCTTTACTTAAGTAAAAGTAACAATACTGCAATATAAAAATACTACAAGCCCTGCACTGAAAGTACCTATATGTGTAGGAACTTAGTTTAAGTACATTAGCGAAATGTAGCCTACTAAAAATTTCAAAATTCAGAAAAAAGAATGCTATATTATTGTAGGCTATATTATATTATTGGATTATTATTACTGATTACTTAATGTGTAAGTAGCATTCTACTTTTGTAGTTGGTCGAGTTGGAGCTAATTTTAATTATTATATATACCGTTGGGTAGTTTAATCTATAACGGTGCATCATGTTGTCAAGACCAATATATACATTTCGTATTTAAATTCTTAATCTGTGAAGTAACTATAGCTGTCAAGAAATGCTGTGGAGTAAAAAGTACAATATTTCCCTCTGAAATGTAGTGGAGTAGAAGTAGAAAGTAGCAGGGTTGCACTTAAGCACAGTACTTGAGTAAATATACTTAGTTGCATTCCACCACTGCTCTATACAGTCAAAGCCACGTTACATTGTAATTTTTATGCCATTATGTTGGTGTACATTACTGTGTGTATGTAAGCTGTGTTTATGCAAAATCTAATTCATTTATTTTCCCCCTCCTTTCTATTTACTGTTTACACCCGTGTTTTCTTAGATAAAAGGATGGATTTCTACTGACATACTTCCGAAAGCAACTTACCAATATTTACGTCCATTATGTGAGGAAAAAGTAGCAACACAACAATGTCAAAACACTGCATTGCAAGTAAAAGTCCTGCACCCAAAGTTTATTTGACATAAGTAAAAGTACAGAAGTATCAGCAAAATGTACATGAAGTATAAAAAGTACTCATTATACTGAATGGCCTTTTGCAGAGTGTTACATTTGGCCTATATATATCAAATAATATATTATTGGATTATTATTTCCGATACATTGACATTGACGCAGCATTTTCATGCTGTAGTTGGTTTAATATATAACAATGCAGCGTATTATATACACTCATGTTTTGTATGTAAAATCTCCCTCTGCAATAGTTGTTAAATAAATGTGATGGAATAAAAATATAAAGTAGCATATAATGATATTCCATCCTCAAGTAAACTACAAGTACCTGAAAATTGCACTCAAAAACAGTACCTGAGTCAATGTACTTTCCACCACTGCAGATGACAGTAAATCACACTCATCTGTCAGCAGGTTGTGATCACTATCAGCATGTGATTTCCAGCATGTTCTTATGAGAACCATCTCTGTGACATATGGAGATGCTTCCTCCCACAGCCACACCTGACTGATCCTCTCCTCTCTCTGCACAGATGATATCACACAGCTAACTGCGACAAGATTCCCAAATGGCTCTCCTTTACAGTGAAACATGTCATCTGACCATGTCACCCAGTTAAAGCCAAATATTGGTAAAGAATTGGCTTTGTTGGTAAAGAGCGGTCAGGCGACTTGTGAGTCAGGTATTTCAGACTGTGTTCTCTAATTAAGTATTCATGAAGCAGCAGTGGGAGCAAAGTATAGATTTACACGACACTGGTGGTTACGATGAACACCCCCCCCCACCATGTGTAATGCTTGGCTTTCCGGCAGACAGGCCATCATTCCTAGTGTATTTCCAGCAATGATATCAAAAAGGTTTTTTGGTCAAGCCAAAGAAAGGTCACTCTAATAATATCCAAGGTCAGTGGTGGGAGCCAGCGAGTCTCCCAGTCATTATTCATTTGTTCACAGAGTTAATGACAGTTGCAGCGGGACAAGAACTTGGAGCCATGTGATGTCACCAACACATGCCAAGGGATTAGAAGGGCAGGCAGGGGACAAGAAGTGTGGATTATACAGAAGAAGAAAAAAAACAACAACCTTAACTGCTGCTCCATAACCCAACTCTTCATGTTTACTGCTGGAGTTATGATAAATGCATGGAGATATCACTGTATTATGACAAGTGGCTGACAGTGAAGGAGACAACATTGCCAAAGGAAAAAAGGAATAATTTATTTTTTTAATTTATACATGTCCAACTTGAATGTTTATTTGGGAGATATTTAACATGTTTAACGCCCTCCGTTTGATGAGAGAAGATGTTTTTAAACCAAACACCAGGATTAATTCACAGTCTTTTGGTAAATGACTGTAATACTGTGGATGTTTTCATGGTGGGAGGTAATCTAGTAATTTGAGTTCTCTCTTTTACAAAGGACAGTATTTCATAGTCACCACATTATATACAATGCCGTAGTTAAGCACAGTAACAGCACTGGCGAAAACTGGAGCCCATGGTTGTCACACAGAATGAGAGAATGAACAATGAACATACCTTATTCAGTCACTGGGCAGGCAGCGCACAGTGAACAATGAACCCCTCCCTCCTGTCTAGCACCATGTCTGATAATGACCACATCCACCACCGCTGATAGCGCTCTTCTTTTATGACCTACATGAGCATAAATACGGCTCAGATAAAACATTTCAGGAAGGATATTGAGAACATGATCAGCTGTGCACGTGTAGCAACAGAAACTGTTTTTTCATGTTATAATTTCATAATGTTATATGAAAGAAAGCCACATGTTGCATATGTACCTACTGGTCACTTTATCCATGAAGTGAAACGATGTTTTGCTTTCAGCACAAAAAGAAATGCTCCATATGTTGTTTTGTATAAACAACATTTAATGACACTCTTTGTTGCAAAGCAACTGTTAAAGGAGTGCACTCCTTTGGAGTTGCTCTCTTGTTCTTTCAGTTACATCTGCTAAATAATTAGAAAGAAAATAATATGCATTTTGACAAATTATGCTGCAGAAATCCACCCATTTTGGCCTTTGTCTAAGCACCTAACATGTAGATACAGTAGATTCCCTGTTTGAGCATAAGGTCAGCGTATAAATACGAACTGCATTTTGCATTACTTTCAGATGAGTGAAGCTGTCAGACCAATAACATGAACTTTCAGTCCTACTTTCTGCCACTTATCCCCCATTCTAGGACCAAGGGGTCATGTGAAAATTGAAAGTGACAGTCAAACCAGCATGTTGAACAGGCTGATTGGACTAAGCTGTCATGGCCCAGATCAGAGCTCTTCAACACCAGGCCTATCAGAGGTCTTTCTGTTGAAGCCACTGGATCCCAGCACAGGGTCAGTTTATACGAAAAAAATACAATCCTGACAAGGAAAAGAAAATATTATTAATCCATAACTGTTCAGGTACTGGAAACATAGTCTGTACAGCTACACAAATACTAGATTATATAAGAGATTGATGGAATGATCAACAAATGTAATTAACAAGGAAGCAACAAAGTTTTAGTTTTAGTTGTCTGAAAAAAACTTAAAGAATATTATTGGCAACAAAAATAAAAGCTTCAGCTTCAGAGAGCTTTTCACTCAGACAGGATTCAGCTCTCATTTCCAGTTTTCAGATGAATGAAGTCCAGTGGTTTTTCTTTGTGGTCGTTTGAATGAAAATGTTTGTATCACCTGTTTTGCGGATGATTTAATGAGCACATGACGCTGTCACATGAAAGATTTTTTTACTTCACTTAAAGCATTCCCTGTCAATTTATATTTTGTTTCATATGCAGCATTGCATGAAGCTCCGTCAAAAGCAATCAGCTCGCCGTCATCCATTCAGATGATAATAAATCACGTCATTATCACTTTTACTTAGGTCCATCTTTGAAACAGAGGGAGTATGAAATATTTTTGTCAGGTGGAAGAATAACTTATGATCATTTTATGTCCTGCTGAGAACCCTTGAAAATAATAATACAGCACAGCAGAAGCACATGAACAAGTGAAAGGCACCAAGTGTTATAAATCTGATGGGATTTGCATATTTTGCCTCCCAAGCAAGAAGCAGGCAGAAGAAATCACATGGCGTATGAAAAAAGAAGCGGTTACAAAACACACTCAGAAGTTAGGGTTCACATTAAGAAGGATATCAGAACTCACTTCTGATTGAAAACATGAGGATTTAAAAGGTAAAAGCTTCTTGAAGAAAATATTGTTTTATTCTTGTATCTGAAACACTCAAAGTCAAGAAGGTTATTAATCAAATATTCAGTCATATGTGCTTATTTGACCTGTGTTCCCTTTCTTTTGAGTAAAACAGTTTCTCTAAAGTTCACTTCTCTCTCATTTCAACAGATTTACTTTATTACACCATGGAAAAATGCTTAAAGAGCCTCTAAATACACTGAAACCTTGGCTGTCAAATCATGTTTGTCCTTGTTTCGGGAGCACTGTCAGACAACTTTGGAATCAAAGTGTCAAATCTGGTCTCTCCTGCTGTGGGAGTTTCTAGAGTAGGTTACGGATTGTTAAAAGAAAAAGTTGTCAAATTTTGTCAATCTAAGTTAGTCAGTTTATTGATGTAAATTGTTGTTGCTGTTATATCATGTAGAGCAGCTAGAATCATTCCAGAATGTCACAAAAACAAAAGTTTAAAGATAAAGAACGTTCCTGGACTGCAATGACAAGTCTTATGTGGAAAAATAAAAGCTTCCTCCTTATTTAACAATATAAAATATCTATTTCCCAACAGCCTTAAGATGCAAAAATCTAAACTTAAAGGAGAACTCACACTTGGTTTTAGTCCTGAGCTGTGATTGGCTGAAACAGCTTGATTTAACAACTGGGGCTTTTTGCTTTGCAGCAGACTCTGCTCTGTGTCATCTACATGTTTTTTGTGTGTGTGTGTGTGTGTGTGTGTGTGTGAGTGTGTGAGAGAGAGAGAGACAGGAAGGTATGTGTACCGGGGTATGTGAAAAGATACATTTCTGTTGTTTTAAGTTAAAATCATTAACCTTTTCATATATTATTTAAATGCAATTTAATTTGCAACAAGCAGCTCACGAACTTAATCAGATGTTATCCTCAAATTAAATTGTGGATATTAGATTTTCTTGTTTTCACAGTTTAATTCTTCATTCTTGGTCATTGTCAGACATTGCTGTGCCTCCACCATTTCCTTCAGACAGCATAAGCCAACAAATAAATATAAAATACTCATATTCAGTCGGTTAGTGACTTGGTGATAACTTGTCCACTAATTTCCTCTACTGCTTAAATTCAACTCTTGAAACTTGTTCTTGTATATAATAAAAACAACTTCATAATCAATGGACTCATCTGAAAACCTTGTAGGAAAATGTAATAGTTTGATTATTCAGATAAGATCCAGAAATAGCAAGGGATCACCACAAAATATCAACCTAGCTACAGCAAGACATCCTGTTTGGCTCAGGCATCAGAAAAAGATCAAAAGTTGCTCAAAACCACATCAAGTGGTGAGTTATATCCAGAAAATAATTACTAATCAAGTGTGTACCAGTCTTAATTTACAGTAATTCCTTCTTTCTATTTCATTGTGCCTAACCAGTGCCATGTAAGTGTTGAAAAGGGGTTCCACGTTTTAACTATAAAGGTTCTCCAACAGCAACAAACTGAATCCAGCAAAGAGTCATGAAACACTTCAGAGTTCTTTTCCTTCACTCCTTCTTTCTGGCGACACACACACAGCAAATTAGAGAAGAGTGTAGAGCAGGTTTTATACATTGAATTTCCTCACACGCACAGAGACATTAGAGACACTGTTGCTTTAATTGTGTGATACATGTTTTAATGTAAGAACAAAAACTTGGGCTTTCCTCCTTCCTCTAAAGGATCAGGTAAAAGGCTTGTTTGTCTCCTGCCTTCCAAAAAAGCACTCGTCCCGTGTCCATCCCAACATCAGAATTCTCCAACCCATGTTCTCCTTTTTTTTTCTGTTTCCACTGATCTGAGCTTGAAATGCGAAGACAGCAAAGCACTAAGCCTTCAAACGTGTGATTTTTTCAAAAGATCTCTAGAAGCAATCTCTGCCTGACTGACCCCTGACAGCTGCAGATCTCTTTATTTCTCTCTCTGCTAGCACTTCATTTGGTAGAAAAGCTCTCAGATTCACACCTCTATCAGGCAGCACAAGTGTTTATTATGTGCATACACACAGAATATCCCATATAGTGCACACCTCAAAGGCATGCAGTGTACAGTCTTTTAACAAACATCCTGGAAATTCTGACAAAAAAAAAACATGTTACAGTCATTTATATAGTTTTGGGTTTTTTTTTTTCCCATATTTATTGCACAAAACTCTTTAACATCCTATTTCTTGCTAAACTAAATGTGAATAAATATTGTCATAGAAACATAGTTGGTATTTATATTCTTTCCAGAGTCATGGAGTCCCAGTGTGATCCATGAAATATGTTTCCTCAATACCAGCGATGAACCTGAACTGTGTCCTCTGCCTTATCTGCTCCTCAGTGCAGACACATCAGGTAAAATGGTTTGACTTTCCCCTCATGTTTGCATTTCTTCTCTCTCTTTTTTTAAAATTTTAATCTGAAGATATTTCACAGTCAAGACCAAAAGATTTTACACTTAAAATCACCAGAAAAAAACTGATAGTGGTGCCCAAAGAAGAAAACACATGTAAATTTGCATCATTTTATGATAACATGGTTCAAAACAGATGATCTGCAAAAATACATAGTCCTAGGTACTGTAAGTAACACTTACATTTAAATACACTCTCCTATTTTGTTAGATTATAAATATCCGCACCACAGCAGAATTACCTGAACAATAGCATCTGTTCTTATGTGCAATTTGTCTTGGTTTTTATTGTGGTAGCGTTTTCCTCCGTCACTCGGAGTGCAGGGTTTGCTGGTGCCTCCCTCTCTGGAAATGAGACTGCAGGCTCTATCATTAGATCGGATGGCAAGTCTTTATGCAAAGTGTTTTGCATAATTACATACCAAAGCCAGAATAGCCACCCTCACATTTTATGGGTCACAAAGCATCAACAATTGCCGCATTATTGTCCACCAAAGTCCAGTCCCACCAATGACAAGGGACGGGAAAAGAAGAAAAAGAAGAAGAAGAAGAAGAAAAAAAGAAGAAGAAGAAGAAGAAGAAGAAGAAGAAGAAGAGAGAAAAAACTCGTCTGCCTAATCTAAGTTTGGGAGATTGAATTTTCATTCCAATAAAAAGTAAAGAAGATTATTGCCGAACTGACAACTTGTTTACATATAGTTGTAAAAGTTCAGAGGACTGGCCAAGACTTCACGGAGCTTGATCACTGAGTCCATAAAATGTGAGCATCATGACATGGCTCCAGTTAAGTCCTTCATATTCCTAACCTTCCGTGCAGAAGTTATATTTAGAAAAAGGAAAACTTTTTAAAGGAAATCAAGAAGTTCATGACGTGATTTTGCTCATTTTATTTATTATGTAGAGGGAAATACCAATAATAGTAACACAATTATAGTCGACGTGTTTGTAAATGTAATACAGTAGCTGTAATAATTATACCTAATATTGTTAATTATTATTAATTATTAGTATCTGTTTTACTAAATATATCGAGTCTGCATAGGGAGATTCGTTTTAGCATCCTTCAGTTCAGAAAAAAACTACTATCACAATGGTTAATTGAACCAGTTTGGAGGAGATTGAAGCTTTAATTTACAATAAATGTTGCTGTAGTAAAAAATAAAAACAGTAATAATCAGATTAAATTAAAATACGATTATGTTAATTGCATTACACCATTTTAAGTCTACAGAAGAATAAAACATGCAATAAAAAGCGAATTAAAAACGAAAAATGTATCAGATTGATCTTGTTTTTATTTTCAGTAATCCAGAACAAAAATATTACTGTTGGAGAGGGATTAATATCAATACTAGGAATTAAAAATAACATCGTACTGATTTTACATTTTGTTTTATCAGCGAATATCTGTCGTTAGCAGGCCGTTGGCATTATCACCCCCAACAGAGAGAACAGGGTCACAGATGAAAACAGAAAGAAGATTTCCTTCTAAAAAAATGAATTAAAAGAGTAGAAGAAACTGGTGACAGCAGAACATGCATCGACTTGTACAACGTGAAGAAATATGCGAGAAT
Source organism: Siniperca chuatsi (assembly GCF_020085105.1). Lineage (NCBI taxonomy): Eukaryota > Metazoa > Chordata > Actinopteri > Centrarchiformes > Sinipercidae > Siniperca > Siniperca chuatsi. Next base: position 13,123,783 of record NC_058045.1, on the reverse strand, counting down.
ATGGAAACTCAGTGGGCAGAAAGATCAGATTTTTCGATGGTTTTGAGAAAATACTCTTTTTAATTAACATATAAAGTGTTCGATGGTCTTAAAAATAGATCTATTTGACGTGTAAAATAATATTCGATACTTGAAAGACAACCTTATGTGTCAGATCAGACTGTTATCACAATATATTTGTCAAGAGCATCTGGTTTTGTTTTACAATTGAAATATCACCAGTAATGACGGCTCTGGAGACTGCACATATGAGGTCTTGTGCGCTTATTGTACAACACATAAACTAACTGAACTGTATCTTTTATTGTTTTCTCCTAAAACACATCCTTTATTTAATCAGACATCAAATAAGTGATAGAACACAGTGAGTCATGTTCTTCAAGACTGTCTTTCTACAATGTCATTTAAAATTGTCAAAAAAAGATAATGGAATTTCCAACTCAAACTGTCTCACAGCAGTACCGCAGTGCTAATGCATGTTTCTAATGTATTTGTTTTTTTGTTTGTTTGTTTGTTTGTTTTTTTATTGAACCATTTCGCAGGGGAAAAAAGAAAGAAACCTAGTTAGACATGTAACACAGCCTAATAGCCAGTCGGAGCACTGGAGCACAGCTGAGGTTAAACGTGCAGAATAGCGCCATCTCGCTGTTGCGGCCAGATATTCCTTCACATTTTTTTTCTTCTGCTCAGACCCTCCGTGAAGATTTGTCCTCTCTTAGGGTTGACCGATTTCTGTGTGCATAGCCAGCTATGACAACAGCCTGCATGCTGCTGTCTTTTGGCGGCCACCAGTTATATGTGTTATCGCTGTTCATTAGTGCAGGGGGTCCCGGAGCGGGTCCCGGGACCTGCGGGGGTCAGTTGGGGGGTGAGGGTGGGGGTGGGGGCGTCCTCAGCAACTTGAGAAGTACTGTCATTTCACTGTAATCTAATTCAACAAAATTATCACAGTCAAACATATACACTAGTTCCCAAGCTGAGGTCCCGGGCGCTCGTGGGTCACCGAGGGAGATAAATAGGGTCCTCAGAAATCAGAGACATAATTTAATTTCTCTTGTGGGTCATGATTGGTTTGCAGATGCACATTTACAGGATGTATATATTTGGTGATGTTGATCCAGGATTTCAGCTTCTCGGCTGCTATCTGCTCGTCTGCAGTTTATGGACAGTGTGCACAAAATCCCATCAAGCCACAGAAAATGTCAAATGTGGCTCCCTGTGACAAAAGATCTTATCAAGCGGGGATCCAGGGACTGCAACGCGTATCTGCGCGCGGGGTGTTCTTGACATGAAAAGGTGTGGGAGCCCATGAATTGTTAGCGAAAGAGCCCGAACCGTATGGCAAGAGAAGAGTTGTACACACACTTATTGTCTTTATAATGCTTTGTTAGGTTGGCTTGAACATGAGAGGGGAAAAAACGTACTTTCAATATTATGGGGATGGTTTCTGCAACAACTGATACATTTTACAAATTTTGGGGGATAATACAGAAAGGAGTAACAAAACCCAGCATCACCGGGGCTGCGGAGATTCCCTGCAAACTATGAGTATTTAGTAGAATAAAGTTTTACTGTATTTATTTATTTTACCTTCATTGAAACATGTTCTATGTCCTGCAACATTAAGAATATATTTTTTCCAAGCAAGGTCTGATCAAGACAGCAAATATCCAACTTCTACAGCAATTAAGGCCTATAGGTCAAATAAACGCAACTAAACAATGCGTTCAAATGCGATCAAAGACATACACAAGTAAAGGCTTAACTGTATGCATGCCTTTGTATTTTTCCGTGTTTTAATACGTCTGCTGTTCGCTCGGAGTTCCCAGTAAGATGCCCAATAAGCTCCGTTCTGCAAAAATGTCAGGCGCACCCTCAGAGCCATTTAAACGAACGGTGTTGTGTAGCAGTCTGCACTAAGGAGCGGAACAACATGTAGAACTACATACACAAGGGGGAAAAAAAATCAAACTTCACCAGACTCTGCTTTTGATGATAAGACTAATGTTAAGACTTGACATTTTTTGGAATATTGAAAAAAAAACAGCATGAAATTAACTTGTACTTCAGGAGTTCTCTGAATTTACAGGAAAATGTTAGAATTCAATTTATTTGTCTTTTCTTTCACGTGTGGAATATGTGAACGTGTAGGCTGTTGTTCGTTGTGTTGGTGGTAGAAATGAAGATGATGATGATGATGATGATAATAACAGTGATGATGATGATGATGATGATGACTGGATGAGAAATAACGCTCAGGGTGTGAGGTTTCTTTTTGTTTTTGTGTTTTTTTGTTTGTTAAAGCACCTCCAGTCTACCACCAGCATCGACCAGAATTACGCCAAATTAATTTCACAGTTTGAGGGAGCTTTGCCAAGTGCGTGTTTGAAGTTTCGGCAAACACACACACGTGCACACCCACGCACGGAAAGAGACAGACATTTACACACACACGCACATACGGTTCTCTAGAAAGAGCATTTACAGAAGAAGAAAAGGAAAACATCTCCATCAGCGGCGGGTGAGGGCAGAGCCGTGTGTGGAGTGACACAAGCGGAGCATGGCAGGCCTGCCCGCCTCATTAATGCAAAATTGATTAAACATTTAGCACTTATTTGAGCCATTTATGCAGCATTTTACATCCGCATAAGCTAATGTCCAATGTCTTCACTATTACCATCATCACAGAGGCAAGCATCGTCATCATCATCATCATCATCATCATGTGGCTTGAGTTACACACACACACGCACGCACATGTCTGTGCCTAGGGGGAAAGATGAGTAAACAGACCTGCGCAATTGACATTGTCAATTAAGTTGACTTAATCAGCCATTCCGCAGTAACACACACACACACACACACACACACACACACACACACACACACACACACACACACACACACACATACACACAGTCTGAGCGGCCTCAAACCAACGCACGTCAACTCTAACTTAATGCGTGTGTAAAAGCTGAGCTGTAGTCACATTCAGGCTCCTTCTCTAAACTACTTCGGAATGACGAGCCTGTAACATTAATACTGCGACCCCTGGAAGACTGACAACTTCTGCGGTGCACCTAATGGGGATCTTAATAAAGTATCTATGTACCCCAAGTAACAAATCAATACAAGATGTAGGCCTATATCGATCAATACCTATGAAGTAGTCCTGATGAAATAATGCGTTAGGGTTTTGGGAGGCTGACGGGGGCTGTCTAATATCCAGGAGAGTGTTTGCGGTCTCTTCAAATCATCCCTCTGGCTCACCGCTCTTCTTGGTCCTCCCCTCTGTGAGTGATCGTGTATATAAAGACAAATCAAACTGCATGCTTTATAAAGGTGCTGTCTCCCTGCTTTAAAGCATTGGGCATATCGTTATTTGATTCCCACCCACTGGCCAGCTTCTCCATGAACGTTTAGTCCTCTTTCGGCCATAAAATGTATATATTTTTTAATAGTATAGACTATAAGCGCCAGCCATGCTTACTCAGTGGTCAAATAGTAGCTTGCGATTGGATTTATTTGGCATGCAGTTTTCAAGCTATCATAGGACATGTTGGCTGTTCCACTGGCACTGAGATGGGCTCACTGTGAGCGCGCTTGGGTTAAAAGAAAACTGAAATAGCCTTCTCAAAATGGGGGATTCAACATGAGGTATAGTCACACTCTTGCTTTACATCAGCTGCAGTTGTCTTTATCTCCTCTATTTATTTCACCACAAAGCGCTGCACCCCTTTTGAAAGTCTGGCAGTGTTTTTTCTTTTTCTTTTTTTTTTAGTCAAATGAACTTCGCCATGTTGGTGTTGACTGGCCCTTCTTTCTGCATTTTATTTCTCAATTTCTCTTTTCTCGCTAACCACAAATGAAAACTCCATGAAGAGGAAAGGTTTGTTTAAATAGGACAACCCCAGTACTATTATATTCTTGTTTAAAGGGGCTATAATGATCACTAGTTTTCATGTGTGGACGGTGTGGTGCAGACACGTCTGTATACACTACAGGAACTCAAGAGGTCGAAAGCAAAGCCTATTATATTTTTCTACAACTACAACGCCCAAACCCGATTATACCCAATATCAAGGGACAAAAACAGCGCTGATGTTGTCAACACCATGATGATATTTATTTATTTATTTTTTTGCGCAGCGTTATAAATTATAGCCGTGGGTCATATGTGATGTACAACAATTTAGGGGGGAAAAAATCCAGGGTTATCCCCTAATGTTATTTTATTTTTATACAAGCCTCCGAAATAGATTCCTGACGTTTTTTAATGTGAAACCCTGCTCCTCATCAAGTTAAAAATCATGTTAAAAACTATCACATTTGGACTCTCCCCTAAGAAGAGGCGGACAGCGGCCGTATAGTACCTTCTCCATTCACACAGACAGACGCGGTGGGATACAGAGTGGATGACAGGTGCTTTAAACACACATTACTTGTAAAGTTACAGCCTAATAGCAGTCGGCAGCTGCTGTCGTGGTTGTGCATGGAGGCGCCTGCGTGTGCAGCGCCGGCTCGCTTTTCCCTTTGTGTTAAAGTGAGCTGAGGTCTCCGAGGTCTTGAAGCTACAGTTCCAGGGATAGCGGGTAGATGGCACAATTTTCTTACATTTATGGGCAGAATGCAGGAAGCCTTGTGCACTAAGTGTAAGTAAAATGCAACGTGTTTTAATGGCAAAAGATAAGGTGGAAGAATGTTCAGAAAATGTACAAAATAATAATACATTTAAAATAAAGAAAATAAAAAATGAAAGACAAACACATTCGCTGTTTATTAAGTCTATCACCGTTTTATAGCCAATTTGTTGTCAAAGAGAAATGGCAATAATAATAATAATAATAATAATAATGCAGTTTTTTTAAAGCCAGTGTACTAACATAAGGAACAGGTGCTCCATCTTGCTAAGCGTTTGACTTACACTGAACACGAGCTGCGGTGCCTCAGCCTATATATGCAATAAAGCGCATGCTGTATGGGCTAATTTGTCATAGTGATAGTGCCAAGGTGCAAATAATGTGCATATTTGTCGCTTAACTGTACGGGCGTGTGTGTGTGTGTGTGTGTGTGAAAGAGAGAGAGAGGAAGAGGGGGGAGAGAGACAGAGAGATACTGCAAACCATATTCTTATCTTATTTAACAAATAGCCCCACTAATAGCCTGTGAGCCCTAAATAAGTTCTCAGCTTCAGTTGTAAACCCCAACAAACGTCAAGCCTGTAGGATTTTTATTTTTTTTTTTGGGGCTACCAGCTCGTGTGTCAAAAAGTTCTCACGTCACGCAGACGTAAATAAAAGTGACGTTGCAGCAAGTTACACCTCATTAGTTTTTTGTACAATGCTAATAAATGAGCAGAAGTACAAATTATAGAGTCCAGCATATACATCACGCTCTGTCAACTAAAATCAGCCGGTCAGTGTCGAGATCCGACCCATTCAAACCTATTCTGAAGCTCTTCTCATGATTTCTGGGTGAATCCAGTGTGTGTTGGAGGTTTCAACCCCTCGTGTGCTGATATTTTGAAAGACGGTGGGCTGAGTTTGTTTGTTTTTTGATGGGTGTGCTGTAAATACTTCCGGTCCTGTGAAATCATATTTGCTCGCTGGTGATGGTGTGTAGTGTGAAGTCGACGTTTAATTATCAATATGGGGCTCAGATTGGCCTCAGTGTGATATACCTCAGAGGCAGTTTGGTTGTACAGGCAGTGAAAGCATCCCTGTATGGATAAATAGCGCTTTCAGCAAGAAGCCGAGGATAACAAACCATCAGCATCACATCATAATCATCATTAACAACAGCAACAAAACCACACACAAACACACACATTAGCAGCAGCAGCAGAAACTGTGATGAAGTTGGCTCCCATGTCCATCCTGATTAAGCCTCCATACAACAAGGCTAGTTCTATTTCAGGCCTAACTTTCAACTAAGCCAATGCTACTAATAATTATTAACAGGCCAAAGGTTTATAGCATCACAATAGCACTCACGTAAATAACTGGCATTTAAACCCATCACATCCACTTATTGGATATTCACACATTACCTATACATTACATTTAAAAAGTTCAAATGCATCGTGTAGCCGTTCAGTAACTTCCAGTAGTGTTAATGAAGCTCAGTGATGCAGTTGGAAAGAAAAAGCAGACCATAATGACGCAAAGAACTGCCAGTGATATCAAGAGAAAGCAATTCGATTTTCATAAAATAATTTCAACTTTCTTCCCTCTTTCAACATTAGGCTACTTACATTATTTGGATGCTACTATTTCTGATGTATACTGTATGGAATTCACCCCATTAATATTTATGTGACCGTCCAAAGGTGAAACTGTATTCCGCAAATAAAGCGGTGGGGAAGCTGAGTTGGGTATTCCGCGTGTGTGTGCGTGTGTGTGTGTTGGGGGGGGGGGTGGGGGATGAAATGTTATTATCTGTTGAGGCAGGGCGCCTTATTACAACTGTTGTTTCCTATTTCTGAAGTTTAACAAACATCAACCCTTAATGCATTATTTTCCAAACAGTCTAGTAAATTACTGATCGGCATTTTTATAGAAAATAATCTTAACCTTATAGCAAAAAGTGAAGGCGTTGACCGGGCTGATTGATTCATTATATTGTAATTCATTAATCACTTTCATGGGGCAAAAGGGCAACATCCTGCCACAGCAAATTGACTCCAGTCCCCCTCCAGCCGACCACACACACACCACACGCGCACATGCACATGCAAAGACAAGTTCACAAGTGCGTTTGGGGAGTAAAAAAAAAACATGAAAAAACTTGTTTTCAAATTCATAAATTATAATTTAATACCAAGAACAAATTTACAGCAGAATGCTTGTTTACAATAAGCTAACACAAACAAACAAGAATTGTGTTCAACTATAAACTTTCACACACACTCACATATATCACTTGCAATTAATAATAATAATAATCATAAAAAAAGTATCTATACGTTATCAATACCCTGCAGTCATATATTTTTATATATTTATATAAAAACGTGGGTCAGTTTAAACTGTTCATAATTACAATCATGTATCATTCTCTGGTCCATATGTGGCTACGAACAGCCAAAGATCAGTGTTCAATCAGTGATCCCTTTTAATTCAACCACAACATGGTGTTTTTGTGTGTGTTGAAGAAAAGCCTCAAAACAAGGACAAAATTGCTAGCTTCCAAAAACACACACGCACGCACGCGCACACACACACATTCTGACACATGCGCGCACGCGCGCACGCGCACACGCGCTCACGCACACCACGGCACCTGTCAAAGACCAAAGGAGCAATAACACTAAAGATAAAATATCAGCTCCTTTTCCAAAACCTGCTCACCCTGTTTAAGTCTGTAGCCTAATAATGAACGTCGTTTCTTTTCTTTTTCTTTTTTGTTTCTTTAAATACAAGGGCTAGTGTACTGAATGCACAGATTATATCTATACAGTCAAAAAAGAGAGAGAGAAAACATTTACATTTATATATCAAAGGTAAAATAGGTTAGCGACCTGTGGCCATGCATTCACAGTCTAAATATACATGAAAAAGAAAACATTTGTAGTAATATGTATATACATTAAAAACATAACTTTCAGTGCTACTAGCTAAGTCTGCCACTCAATTTTGAAGACGTTGTATTACCGAGAAAAAAAAATGGCAACCACAGATTTTTCTTAATCACATATACTTTGTATAAAGGAAAAACTCGTTGAAATGAATTGACCTATATTTACAAGAATACTGCCTCTAATCAGTGTTTTTCAAGTGAAACACACGACTGAAGTTTCAAATCTAATTGTGTTCCCCCAAAATGTTGTAGGCCTACTTTAACAACGTTTTGATAAGAAATCACATCATGCTTGTCAGGCACTTAATGCTTGAAGTGAATAAAGGGTGACATTTCAGGGACGCTTTAATAATACTGCTGTTAAACACTACTCTGGCTAGGCTTCAAACTTTTATGACCCTTGACCTCTCTAATTTTTTTCTAAAACAAGTCAGTTATGTTTTCAGTGTAGTTTGAGCCACTGCGAACGCCCTTAAATGCACATATAACGCATTCAGGGCAACTTGTCACAAACACCTTAATAACAGCAGGTCTAGGCAACTTTTTTATTGTATCCAATTGGGGAACTGATGCCAAATATTCAGAGCTGGATGAAATGGGCAAGACTTTTCGGCAAATAATTTTGGAAAAAAAGGGGGATCTTGTAACTTCATATTAATAAAGAGCAAAATGTTTCCGCTGGGTCATAAAGTTGAACATGAACTCCAAAAAAAAAGAAAACTCCCTTTTCCCCAGATGGTATTGGTCATCCTACGAATATAAGTGCGCTTGCAGCATTAAGCCTAGATTATAAGCCTATACTCCTATTGCTGTGGTTTTAATTCTTTTTAGAACTTTTTTTTTAACATTATTTCACCTTTTCAAAATAAATCATTGTCTTAGAAAATAACACCACCTGTACTACAGAAATCACATAGGCCGGTTTGGAACCAGAAAGGAGGAACAAAGAAAGTACAAAACACAGCTATACATGGACACAGGACAAGTAATTTGAGAAAAGAAAAAAATCACGTTTCGTATTTTCCCTTTCTCCAGTTTTTTTTTTTCTTTTTACCCAAATTATCATTTTTAAATGCACTTAATACTTAAATTTTCCTTATAAGGATCAACAAAATCCCTTTTCCTTTTTTCCCCCCTTATTTTCTTCTTTCATTAAAAAAAATGAATCGAAGCAGGTTGTTCTGCATGAACACTGGGAGCTTGTATCTGCCATTTTGAAAGTTCAGTGGATGTCTCAATTTTTTTGGAGTAGGGGGGGATTCACAGTCATTTACGTCAACGTCTTTCTTCATGAAAGCCAGCCCCGTGTAACAGCCGGTTGGTTTTTTATTCCTTCCACAAAAGCAGCTATAATCATTGTAGTCTCGCAGCCCCCCAACCCCACCTTTTGTTTGTTCGTCTCCTTCTTGGTTTACTGAATTGACATGTAAGGCCAGTTAAAACTGCTCCCCGAAAGCAACATATCCCTGATGAGAGTTTCAATTGGGGTTTTACCTACCAATCGGACGAAAAATAATTGTTCTATGACCGAGGAAGAGACTGTGCGAAGGGAAGGCAAGCGGAGTAACAACTTCCCAAACCGTGTTGGCTGGTTGGGATACTGGCTCCGGACATATTCCTCCAGGGCGCACTGGGACTTCTCCTGCAAACTTTCCACATGGGCCACATCTGAGAGGCCACAAGCATCTGAGAGGGGGGGGAAAGCAAATAAACATTAATAAAGTGTAACCTAAAGTGTTTCTCTCACTAGGAGTTTTCTCCCACTGTGGTGATACACTGGAGAAAATTGATAGCCTGTCATATTTTGAGAAAAGCAATTATTTCAGGAAAATATTCTTTTCCCATTATATGTAAAAGTGGAGGTTATTTGTCTCGAGGCTTGTTTACATAAATAACTAGTGTACATATTTTTCAGTGTATGAGAATTATTTATTACCCTGATAACTTAATAATAACATTGCGCTAGACGAATATTTACCACACCACAGATAAAAAATATAGCTCTACACTGATGGCAACTTCTACTGCTGTATCAATTATATTATATTTGATTTAAAATATGTATATAAATGAGATTAAAAAATAAAATAAAACTTAAACTCTTGAATTTGCCACAGTCTAGAAGATGATGAACATTTGAGTGCTGCTTTCCCACTATCTTAATTCGGTGCTCCTCATTTAATCGCTATTATAACTCGGTGATTTCCCTCGATAAAGCCACTTAAAAGTGAACTAAATAATTAAGCATATTCATAGCTAAAGACTGTTTTAGATGGGCCTGTCTCTCACAGTCAGAGGCAGAGCGAGGAAGGGAGGAGGAGGAGGGAGAGAGGGAGAGACAGGGAGACCTACTGACCTTTAGTGAGCAGAGATTTAGCTTGGAAAAAAGGGCCCATAGCCTACGGAGTTGCAGTCATACTATACCACCAGAGACGCATAATCACTATCTTCGCTGCTGCATGTGGGCGGCAGCTGATTGTGTGCCAAAAAAACGCTTGTACGCGCATTGGTTAAGTTTGTAAAGTTTATGCATGACAACTACCAAACCACCAAAGTAGCAAAGGCGTGTCATCCAAGCTACAACACAAAGCTCATGTTCAAGCCTCCGGGACTCAGGTATGGAGAAGACAAATTAAGCCATCGTGGCTCTATAAAGGCTTAATAATGAAATTCAATGGTCTGAAATGTGATTTTTTTTCTTTTTTTAGAATAGGCTAACAAGCCACCACGAAAACAATAGTGGGCTGCTATAGCTAAATGAAACACAGACGCTGATGGCTCGCAGGTATGATATCATATCAAAGACATGCATTCACTGTAGGTGAAACCCTGTAAATCTCTTCCACACGTTTTTTTTTTTTAATTTTCTTCTTTAATGGTGTAGCTAATGTAACAAAATAGCAGGGAAGTTTGGGTCATGACCTAGTTCTGGAGCAAGTCCAGAGACGCCTTGAATCCCTACTAGGCGGAGAGAATAGTTCTGCAAATAAAAATGAAAGCCGCCCCTCCTGTCACTGCTCAATATCACACGATACTGTTAGAAACTGACATATTTGCAATTACAGGGTGTGCGTGGGTTCTACACGCTTTTTTCTCGGGCATGTCTGTCCTCTAAATGACAAGAGAGCGTTGAAACCTGCGCTTTGCTTTTACTGTGTGCAAATGGGACATTAGGCTTGTCTTTCTTTTTCTATTCCCCTCCCCCTCGGAGCCTGACATCATTTATATCTGTCATTCCCTACAAACAAGACGTGGGGTATACACACATTGATAAATGGCGGAAAAAAAAAATCAAAGTGCAGCAATTCATCTGCAAGCTATTGGGTTCTCCAAAAGTGTATAAACAGCTAGATTTTATGACGCTTAAGGCAATTATTGTGAAGTTATCAGTCTCATTTAACTCGAGATTATGTTATAATGTTTCTATCAGGCTGCACTTTCCTCTGTTTTGTTGTCAGTTAAATGAAAAAACCTCTTGCGTGGTCATGCCACAATTTCCAGTTTAGCCCTCTGTGTGTGTGTGTGTGTGTCTGATAAATCAGTTGATTAATCAAGTGGTTTTATAATTTAGTAGCCTAAAGCTTATCAAAAAGCCCCTGACCATGAAGGCAACACAGGTGAACATTTGAACAGGGTGTTCATCTAAGACAAGCAACAACCTCTAGCCAGTGCAGATATATTTAGGTCAGCGTTCATTTAGCTGATGTCAGTGTGTGCATGTTAGTGACTTTCACACAGGCTGAACTTGATGTGTGCCCGTCTATTGTCTTACCTGTGGTGAAGAGCACAATTGCCTTTAAGCAGCTATATTCAGCAGAGTCAACGTGCAAAGCTTTGAGCTTTTCCACTTGTTCTTGGAAGATCCTAATGTGGTCCATAAAGGCTACCACTCTGTCCGCAGACATCGGGGAGGCGTGAAGGCCAGCCGCCGCCAGGAGAGGAGCCACATGCAGGGGCATGGAGCACTGCGCGGCGTTGAGCACAAATAACTCACTCCACGTCAACCTCAGCAGAGCCACCTGGTCGGTGATCTGAAGATCTGGAAAGAAGGGAATATTCCTGGCCCACTCAACGGCGCTGAAGAGCATCCTGGCTGCTAGTTCACAAATGTTCTCGATGCCCATTATGTTGTTGGGCTGCATGCATTGACTGCCATACCGGGACGTCGGGTAGGGCTCCGCTCTCAACAGAAGAGAGATATATCCGGATAAGTAGGAATGGCAGTGCAGTGGGTCTCCATTTGTCAAGGCGAACTGACCGTGGTGTGGCTGTGTGGGTGGCACCCGTCCCCTTTGCACGGCTGCAGTAAAAAGAGAAACTACAGATATTGAAGCCTGAATTCTACAAATGATCACACAATCACTCTGAGCATCAAGGCTGCAGTCAAATATTGTACATTTTAAAAGTGCAGAAAACTGACGGCTCACACCTTAAGAAAATAAATGACACACAGCATGTTTGTGATATAACATCAAAACACACACACACGAGGCTATGTTATTGCATAGGAGTTTTTAAAAAAGACAGGTTGCATTGATATTAACGAGGCTGTAGTGAGACTAATCATGTAGCCTACTGAAACACCAGAGATGCGCTTTAAACACGTTTAACACACGCCATGCATGTGTCTGGCTTTAAAATGATGTTATTCGGCAACAGCAACATGAGCTGGCTGTGAAGGAACACAAAGATGGCAAGGGAGACCTTGCATGTTTAACCCTTAACCTACTTAGCAATTCATCTCGTTTTACCATACATGCAGGCCTATTTTCGACTAATATTCAAAGAAATTCTTGAGGTTATATGGAAGCTTTGCGCGCATAATTCAAGCTGTTTTGGACACAGTGAACAAGACATGCAGGATAGATGTGGAGATGTAGCCTCAACACGCTATCTCTTAATTCGACACTCGCCATAATAGCGCAGAAGGCTATATTGTATCATCTATCCAATACAGATGTAGGCTTTCTCTACGCTCATGGCTTTATCTAAATATAATTCGATAGCCCTAGCCTGGCCAGGGGTCGGATCTTATTTGTGAAATGCAGGGCTGTAATGCGCTGGAGCTGGATACTATAATGCAACGTTAAAAAGGGAAGACCCGACGAGCCACAGCAGAGAGCGGCTCCATTGCTTGCTCCAGCCGCACAGCCTTGGAGGGAATAGTCGGTAGAGAGAACAGGCTATGGGGGCGACATAACATGGTTTCATGTCTGAAAGACTATAAACGCACAAACACATAAATGAATAGGAAAACAAAAAGTCCCAATACCTTCCCGTCTCATGCCGACTTTAAGGCATTTTTTGAGGCGGCAGTACTGACACTGATTGCGGTGGTGTTGGTCGATTGGACAATTCCTGTTGGCACGGCATGTGTAAGTGAGGTTCCGTCTTACGCTCCGTTTGAAGAAGCTTTTGCACCCCTCGCAAGTAAACTGGCCATAGTGTTTGCCACTAGATTTATCCCCACAAACCACACATTCAATGTGCTGTGGCTGTTTCTCCGACTGCTGCGTCGTCTGGTTTGACGGCGTGGACTGTGTGTTGTTCGGGGGTCCTTGGACCGGAGTCTGAGGGGTCGGAGGGGCGACCTGAGAGGCTGTCAGACTCAACTGGCCTGGTTGAGGGGTGGGAAGAGATAGTCCTCCTTGGGTTTGCGAGGAAAGGGTGCCTTGGGTGTCAGCCACATCGTCCTGGGAGCCTCTCCACACTACCATTGCCATATCTATCAGTCAACGTAAAGAAACTTTTTGTCTGCCGTTTTGGTGTCGCGGTGAATAATGTCTCAAGGAAACGCGGTAAACTGTGATTAACAGCCGGACACACAAAATGTCAAATCTAGCCTACGTTGAATCCACTCGTTGAATCTCCCGAAAACTGTCGATTTATTGCTGTTGGAGACGTTGCGAAGCACGTTTTCAAAACTGATGCGATGGCGAGCTGAGTCGCTGCCTTGCGCTTAAAGGCCAAGTCCAGGGGCGCTTACAGTCAGCCATCCAGTACACCCATCAATGGGAAAGATAGGCTAAATATTAAAATAATCAACCGAGGTAGCATGGACTATTCAGTGAACGATGGAGCAGGTTGGTAAGACCGTGCCTGCAGCAGCATAAAACAATTGGTGAGCACACTCGTAGCAGCTACTATCAAGTTCCAGCACAAGTCTTGAAGAAAATCACCAACTGGGTAAAAAAAAATGCGTCTTCTTCCTTTTCTTCCTATGAGGTAGCGCCAGCAAGCGCGCAGCTGAAGCCAATGTTTTGAGAGCCTGGAATATGAAGACAACTCTCTCCTCCCAAAAAAGCGAAAGCACTAAAAACTAAAAACAAAAAAACAAAGATCACAACCTACAAACCTCCTCCGTGGACTGAAAAATAATAGGAAAAAGGAGTAGAGAATCAAAGTGATCAAATATGTTAAAAAGGCGGAGGTTAGGAAGTGATTTGCGATTGGTAGGAGCCGGGCTGGCAGAATGCTTTCTCTCTGATCAGCTCACTGAGCTCTCTATATAGTGAACTTTGACACGACTGCTGCAACTTAGCACACGTTACCATGGAGATCAGCTGCCATATAAGGAAGGAGAGTGTGTTTGACTGGTCAGAGCTCAGGGACCTCCCCCTGAACCCCATTGGCTAGTCGGCACTTGTGCTACTTGGTATCGTGCCAGAGCCAGCATGGAGGTCGAGAGGGCCGCTTGGTCCTAAAAAGAGACGATTTTCGGAAAGAGGAATCATTTCTAGTCACTCTATTCACCCATATAGGCTATTCTCACATGCACGCCCGGTAAAGCCTCAGCAATTTCACGAAGATAAAAAACAAAATCTGAATTAAATTATTTGCCTCATACCGCCTTGCAGTATATCCGGTAGCCCCATAACACGTTGAAATATCCAAAGAGATTTTGTCCCCGAGACACAGGTGCACCTTCTGGACATGATCTGCGCTCATTACAATAAAACTGTCTATCTATTGTGCCCTTATCTTAATCCTTTACGTATGTGGATATAAAGACAGACAACACATTTGAACATATGAAAAATAATAAGACTGCCAATATTATTTAGGATAATTGTTAATAAAACAGCATTTGAAGACTTATTTGGTCTATGCATAGCCTATGTAGGCTACACTAAAGCCAGACACTAAAAGGGTCACCATAATGCCATTGTCTTCTGAATTTCCTAATTTTTCTCTACACGTTCCTATATTTGTACAAACCTATAGCTAATAAACCTATTAGTGCTTCTAATCACACCAGGTACCATTCATCACAATCCACACCTCTTATAAAAATGTTATGATAGGCTACTGACATCATCTGGGCACCCGCTGTAGCCTGCTAATCCCCCCTGGCCACAAATATCCCGAACCCACCAGGTCAGAAAGGCCAAATCTGGGTCTCAAAAGTCAGAGCTTTGCCTTTATGTGGTCAAAACGTGAAATGACTATAGCTTTAAAGAGGCACTATGTTTAAAAATGTCATTTGAGATTAAAGGCAATACCCGTCACATTAAGGTAGGATGAAAGTTAAGCCTCTTCCTGATAAACAACACTATAAAAGCTGTTTGTGGTCATTTAGATACTTCATAATGTGGGTCAGATGTTGCCCTATAATAAAGATAATCTACAGTTGGTGACAATGGCAAACACAGTGAAGGATGTCGTGCATGTAAAACGGGGTCAGTGGTTGCTCTGAGTTGCTGCCTAATTTTTTAAGCTTGTGTTTAAAAACAGCGGTAAAGACTGCTTTACTTTATGCCCGGAGGCTCTCAAACTTGAACTGCAGGTAAAACTTCACGGAGCCACACAGATGAACCTATAGCCTGAACTGTGTGTTAGTCTACAGAGAGCAGCAGCCGCAGCAGCATGCATTGTCCCAGGATGTATTACAGTATATGGGTGCCCCCTAGCGTATGAAGTTTTTGCTTCAAATACGATTCAATTTAGAGGAGCCATCCGACACGGAAACTGCTTCAGTCTCGTCTCCCGCATCGACCAAACTAACGAGCACCATTTCAAACTGATGACTGTTTGTTTAAATTCTGTTTTACATGACTTGGACGGCAAAGCTTTGAGAGTTGCCAAAGTTGGATTTACTTTTAGCCACTTCAGACAGTCCCGGCGGTGGTATTTAGACCAATTATGTCTTTATTCTAAAACAAATTAGCCAATTATATTTTGTCTGCATGACTATTTTGTCGGTTTTATTTACAGATCCCGTGAACATGAAGAGTCTGTAAATTAAAAAAAAAAAAAAAAACTCCGCAAGGTATCCACGTATCGATGATCCAGCTTTGCTTCAAATGGTAAGTATATATTTTACACACTTTATTAGGATAAATCGGCAAAGCAGCAGTGCTGTAGTCCTCTGCTTTAAATTAAATATTGTCTAAATAAGCGAACAGGCTTATCTGTTGAAATAAAAGAGATGGTCTGCTGCCGACAGAGCATAGAAGACTAACGTACATATACGATAGTTTCACAGTGCGCATTGAATACGGGAAACTCTGTCAGTCATTTTCGCTTATTATCCAAGCGTTAATTTATATGATGATCACAATAAGCCCAAGTAGTTTGCAAATGCCCATTCATAAAGTGATTTGATAGCGATAGAGCGGCAGGAGGCTGTATTCTTATAGTAACAAACCTACCAAATGCATATGTTGCTGATTCGTCCGTAGCGGGATGCATCTTCTCTCTTATTCAGAATATATTTAGTCTTCTCTTTTTCGACACAGTGCTCAGATTGAAACTGGCAAAGCGTCCTCTCCAACAGACGGGATCAAACACAAAAAAAGCACGATGTTTATTGGAAAATTGCAATGTCTGATCATGCAAAAACTTTGGAGAGCCGAAACAAACGACTGCTTCACGTTATGTGTTGTTGAGCGAGGAACTGGAAATATAAGTTGACGTATCGTCCGAGCAGAATATCATTTGACTGCCTCTGGAAATGATAAGTAGGCTTTACAGCAAGTAGAGGTCCTGTGCGCCTTTTCTCTCCAACAGTTATATGGCCAAAACGCGCTTGTACGCCGCTGCTTTGTGTGGGCTACTGAGGAGAGAGGGAGGGGGTGAAGTCAGAACAGACACCTGTCTTGAAGTGTGGCGAGCAAGCATATTAGAGAGATTCTGCATATTAGAAATCACATGGAGATTAGAAGTAAAGATGCAATAAGACCTGTGATTAGAGCTGTAATTAAAATGGCCAAAATTGTAATTTCATTGTAAAATAAACATCCAGTAGCCTATGCTCAGCTGGAGCCTATAAAAACAGCAGTGACTATTGTGTGACTATTGTGATTATTATTAGTAGTAGTAGTACTAAGAATAATAATTGACTTTAATTAATATCAATAATTATAATATAAAATTATTATTAATACGTTATAGAAAATAAAGATGTAAGCGACTAAATAAACAATAATATAGGCTCCTTTTTTACAGCTACACCTCTGGCAATTACTACATTATGCAGAGAATAACAAGGGCTATGTATGAAATGATAATAGCCTCAATTAACTTCCCGTAAATCTATACTGGGTTGAAAAATTGAGCGCCTTTTCCACGCATAAACATTTCCACACCAACACAATTGATTTGCCATTAACCCCCCCCCCCTACCCAAAAAAGCGTCTTGTGCTGCAGTTTTTATTTCCCGGGTTTAAAAGTTTCCTCTTTATGATTAGTAGTTGTTCTCCCTTCAAGCAGAGGATAAAAGCACTATATGCTCAGCGAGCCTGCAAGCACACAACAATGGCGCTGCCCAACGGTATCAGTATCGATTAAGACGAGACAGAGGATGTCGCCTGCACTAAATATTTACTTATCACACACAAATAGCTGGATCTTTAACGATTTCCCATGCTCCGGCTCGGAGAAAGGACTAAATCACTTTATTATTGTTAGTAAAACAAAGCACACGTTTTGGAACACAGGAGTGGAGATGTGTTGATTGGAGTAAGTGCAGTTAAATTAATCTATAGTGAGTAGATAATAGTTGAGATTTACGGGTGTGCAAAGAAAAAGCTCTCACTCATGTATCAGGTTAAACTGACACGTGCACTGCGATTGGTAATTCTTCTTATATGACAACGCGCGCGCAGTGGTCAAATAAGGGCAAAGTCAACAAATTGGAAAACTACACAATTATCAGTGTGAATTGGGTTAAAAATTTCTTGCATATAAATCTGACTTAAAAAAAACACTTTGAGATAGATAATCTAAAAAAGAAGCCCCTCTCACTCTGGTGTAAAAAGTCAAAACTGGAATAAAAGCTGACTTTCATCTTATCTCTGCCTTCACCAAGTCCTTCATGCAGACAGCGGGATAATGACCCGGAGGTCTCCAAGTTCCCGGCCTGATTAACCCTTCCAGACCCGCGCAGGAGCAAATCTTAACCAGGCTAATCAACTTCAAGAGTCTGATTGAATTACATGACGGTGGAATCAGGACAGAAACTAAATCGTCCCACTTAAAAAAATAAAAATAAAAAATAAAAACACCATGAAGAAAAACGTTGGTCATTTTTGACAATGGACTCAATTTAAATTAACATAACAGCATAACATAACATAATATCAAAACTAGAGAAATTGATTCCAGATAACAGAAGTGGTGATTTACTTGTTAACAGGCAACAGGTTTCAGGCGTTTCTGGTATAAAATTGAACATTTTTAGCATACATTTAATATTCAAAACTCTTTTGAACACCCACAAATAGTTTTTTCCTGCTTGATAAAGATCACTTGATTGATGGTGGTTGTGCCCCATATTGCATAATATCAATCAGTACTCACAAGTAAAGATTTTATCTCTTGTCTCTCTCTCTATAGTGGTGCTTCTTTGGCTGTTGTAATGTTGCTTATGGAAAAGGTGAAAAAACTAGACCAATTAGTCAAATGTCTGCTTGTACATTTGGCTTCATTAAAGTAAAGAATATTTGCTGACAAAATGTAATTAAAGTTTTAAGAAGTTACTTTGGACTCAAATAGCAAGATAATCACAGGATGAAATATAAGACAAACATAAGCAAAATCTTCTAATATAAGGATATTTTAACATTTAAATTTCCATGATATAAAAGATTTGATAATTGTGCAGGCATAACATGATTATCTCAGAAGTAGTGATATTTAGAGATTTCTTTTTTACATATTGCTTTCATTCGGATAATGTATGCTGTGTGCATATTCTTATAGCATATAGTCTCTTTTGATTTGACTTCCTTTCTTTCTTTGTGGTTGAATAGGTGATTCTTAAGCATGGCTTTTACAGACTTTAATGACAAACATATGACATGTCCTTTAAATTATGTTTCTGTCTTTTTGGCTTCTTAATAATATGTAATTACAAAAAAAACTTGCATTCCATTTAACAATTAACACACCCTTATGGTAAATATGGTGTGTGTGTGTGTGTAATTGATTGTATACATGCACATGTAAGCCATATAGAGAAAAATATTTATAACATTCAGCTTTTTGTGAAAGTGTGCTTTTGTGTAAGCAGACATACGTGTCTTAGCTGAGATCATTTTATAAAGAGTTCATTCAGTGGTGTAGATCACTTTCTCTCTGTCTGCATGCCCCAAGGGCTGCTATCTAAAAAGGCAATAGATCCCAGATAGCTCACTGTGTTCAATTTGCCAATGATAGATTATCGTGCCAATTTAAACAGATAGGGATCAATTTGTCTCAATGATCACTCTTTAGGCTGACTGCCAGCATGCTCGTAATGTTTTTGTAAATGCTGGTTGTTTGAATCGCGGCTGTTAGGTTTAAAGTGATCAAAACTGTAGTATGGAGAGAGGATATGAGACATGATAAATGATGTGTTGTTTTGGCTGCTAAAGACTGCATAGATGGAGCGTACGTGGTGATTACTTGAGGCAGCAGCATTGTAGCAGCAATGACCAGAAGGTCAATGATTTAACTCTAAAGACTCGCTGGGAAAGTCTGGGTGGGGGACTTGTGTGATAAGTGCTCTCTAACCCTCAGGAACTACTGCTGAAGTACCCTTCGGCAAAGCAGCTTAAACCCCATCTGTCCCAGTGGAGCTGCACAGTGACCAGCAGTACAAGACTGCGGTTGTACCGGGCACTTGAGAGATGTGTCTCTTTGAGTGTGACCTACCCTCCCATTTCTTTTTAAAGAGGGAGAGTGGGCAGTCCACTCGCCTCACACTTTTTTCTTTTTTTTTTCATGTACTCAGACAGTGAAAAAGTTTGGGAGAAGACACAAGAGAGAAAGCTGTGGCAGCATTCAGTCCTAAGCCAGACATGGTTCACATGTGGCCCCAAAGGCAGCAGACAGTGTATTGAATTACTGTAACTCAAGGTGTGATGTGGTAGCAGTGTGTGGTATGTAAGAATTACACACACGGATGTAGAAGAGGCTTACTTCAGCTTTGTGTTACAGCTATTTAATGTTGAGTTGTATGGTTTATTTTCTTAAATTTCCACTATAACCATTTATTAGTTAAAAACGGCAGCCATACTTTCTATATTGATCATCAATGTCTCAGTATCATTAGATTTACCAATTATATCAAACCCATAGTGTCATGTGAAAACCTTTCATCTCTAGGTTTTGTGATTTTCATGTGTTATTTTACATTAAAGAATGATATGGTTTGTAGAGTGAGGAGCAAAACAATTCAAACGGTGCTGGATCAACTCATAAATGCATGTTGGTAAACATAAAACCGTAGCTGTGTCTCTTACTTCTTAAAGATTTTGGACATGTTGGAAACACAGGATTTTCATGTGACATGTACAATTATAGGATGACCAATTAAGCATTACTGTTTGAAGTGTTAGTAGCCAAATAAGCATTGCTGTGTATAATTGCAGTTTGCAGTGTTACACCCGCCACATCTATGACTAATAAAGTTTTAAGATATCATATGAGCTGTGTTTTAACTGATGTTCTTTATACAGTACCTGTACCTAATGTTGGGCACTTATATTTCAATAGTTTGAAGCTTTCTACAGTTACCATGATATTTTACTGTAAATGTGTAAATAAAGCTTGCTTTTTTTCTCCACAGGAACTATTGTTTCAACTGAATGAGACATGCTGTTAACATCTATAATGATAGATTGAAAATATTGACAGTGCACCTCCCTATTTGTGACATTATTCTCTAGCTAAATCAGACTTTAGCTTCACTCATTCAGCAAGATATCCAGATTAAAAAAATACAGATTTAGCAAAACCACGTAGGTACTGCAAGTCTTATGACAGCCAGTCTTTATCTTACCACATTGAAAATAAGAATATGACACTCTACACTGAAAAATGATAGCATCTTTCTGTGGTGCAAATGTGCACGATTTGAACATTTGTGAAAAGAGTATGATACTCACATTTCCTGAAATTAAAGCATAGTTGGAGTTAACACTAAAATTAACAACAGTAACATATTACATTGGGCACTTTCACCAGTTCCAAGCCTAAAGACTGAAGGTTGAGAAATCAATCCAGCTTAAATGTTTTAACATCTCTGTGAAAGTGCTGCAGACATACATTTTATAACTATGAACAAAATTAGCAGCCCATGAATACTGACGATGTTAACTACATCTCTACTTCCACAGGTAGTGATTCAACATTTGTGAATGGAACATATTGTAAAATAGCAAATATTTCCATTCGAGGTTTTTCAATCACACAAGTCCACATGTGATCAATGGTCCTTGTGAACTGATGGAGGGAATAAAAGCAAATGGAATGTGAATGGGATTTGGTAAGACCTTCACAACGGTGATGATGCCGAATGATAAAGAGATATGATATGAAGATGACCTTAAGGTGAAAAGCCATTAACAAAACAGGAATCACTTATTTACAGGATCTTGGTTACTTTATTGTCATGTGAGGACACACAGAAGCTGCTGCTAGAGCTCACAACATGAGAGTCAATACTCCCTGGATGATGTCATCAGAGTCAAATCTTAGACTTGCTCCACCGACAGTAAATTGAGAGGGGATTTGTGGACATGTGATAGTGCCCAGAGGTTAGAAAAAGACACAAGTTACTGTGTTCTCAAATACATTCTGAGGTGGAAACAGTATTTGTTTGTAATCTTCCAATTTATGAGTCTTGCTAATTAACTACCATGGTCAGTTATATAAAACGTATACAAAACTCTTGTCAGTGTAGTGTGTCATTTCACAATGTTTAGTATTTATTTTAAGCTAAGTGACATTACTTACTCGATAAGTGTACACTCACCAACACTTTTCTAAACACACAATTTCAGTGGTAGTTCTTATATCATGCAACCACACTTCATAAACACTATTTGAGGAAGACAAGGTAACCAGTTAGATCTCTATTTATTCAGTTTCTAAAATGCATTTAACAGTGAGACAATACCAGACTATTCTGTCAGCATACCACCACATTTCAGCATTAGAAAATGTTATTCATGTTGGAATGTTGTATGTTAGGACAAATCAGGACAGTTACAGCATATCCGCTACATGGTATGGTGACATACCAGTGCAGAGCTCAACAAAGAGTGAATTAGGAATAAGTATTCTCTGCTGTACGGTTGCACAGTGATTGTCTACACATAAATGTGTATATTCTGAATGTGAACTGTCAAAATAAAATGCTGCACCACTGTAATGTGAAGCTGACTTGAAAGTAAATGTCCAGTAACTGTTTTCTGTGTGACATTTATTCATTATCTCTGAATCTGCTCTATACTTCACAGCCTGACGACATCACAGCTTAGAGTGGCCACTGCCTTGGGTTTCCATCAATGAGAGATCCATGTTGGTTCGTGTTAAAATATCAAGACATTACGAGGAGGTGTAACCAACTCTGCTTGCTGGCAGGTGTTACAGAATCAGAATCAGAAATACTTTATTGATCCCCGAGAGGAAACTCTTTCTGTAACGAAAGAGGAAACTCTTTCTGTAACGAAAGAGTTTCCCCTCGGGGATCAATAAAGTATTTCTGATTCTGTAACACCTGCCACAACAACAATATAAAACACCCGATCATGTTTGCTAACCACCTTCTAACTGGGTGAGATACTGTCTAACAGCAACAACACAGGCATGAGACTGAATAATTAGATGCAACTTAAGACATCATTATTTTCTAAGATGGCCTGGATAGCAATAAACTACTCATACAATGCAGTCACATTGCACATAGCATGAAGACCTTTCACCATGGCATATATTTTTTATGCCTAGACGATATGATTAGGACTCCATTGTTCAATAGTTACTGCACAAACTAAAACAAAGCAAGAAAGGCAAATTTAAAAGACAGGGTGTTGACAAATGTGGTGAACCCGCAGAAAACACTTGTGGCTGAATCAGCTTTGGTGAGTCACGTTCAAGTTACATCTGTTTGTGGATCAACTGACAGGCGTAACAGAGATGTAAACAGCAATGGTGGCTGCAGAACGTTGTCTGTGCAGTCATAGCATCTGGCATAAAGAATGTGGACGGCATTAAAGCAAACAACGATTTATTTATGACTTTACGACTTATTAGCTAAATGTAAACACTAGCAAGAGAAGAGCTACTGCATGATCACCACTGTCTCTCTACTAAAAACAAATGTTATAAACTGGTGTAATTTCCATGACAACAAATGGCACAGGAGTAAGTGCTCTTGTGCAAAACCGTCAAAAAGAGGGTGGCCACACGTGTCTTGTGTTGTCTGAAGTTGAGAAGCCTCATCTGGCTTGCAAAGGAAAAATATTAGAAGGGAAAAGATTTAGTGGTAGTTGGGTTGATACTGTAAACTAGTGATACTACGCCCTGCAATGGCAGTTGGGTTACTCCACAGTTTACCACAATATGACTGGTTGGCCTTGGGAAATACAGTAAGCATATCAAAACCAATGTCTCAATTTGATCTTAAACATGCTTGTAATACTTTTTAAATTAACATATTAATTAATCTTTATTGAACATATTGGCCCGGTATGCACTAGGACAGGTTCATGTGTGATTGTTATATGTTTGTATTCATTTGTAAAACAACTGAACAATTCTCCATCTCAAATCTTCAGTCTGATCATTTTTCAGCCCTAAAGCAATTAATTATACTGGTTAAGGTAATACTCTTTAACACAGCTTATTTCAGAGGATTTATAGCTTTTCAGATCATTAGACTGCTCTAGAGTGTTAACTTAGACTAACTTCTGGCTACTTTTTTGATCCAGATTTTCCTCTGCAAATGAAACATTAGTAAAGCTTAGCCTGCTAAAAAAGGGTGTGACTGATCTCTTCCAGGAAACACACAGTAGGGGACAAATATGTACAGTCAGGTTGTATAACTGGCATGGCAGTGAGCCCACAATGCAAGGATTAGGTCCTCTGAAGGAAAACTTTGAAGCAAGATGGAAACAATGTGCAGACGGCTCAAATAGTAGGTTTCTATCACTTGTGAGAACTCATTATATGAATGTTAAAATATTTGTCTGAAATATTAAAAGGTTAATTCAATACACACAGAAACTTAATTCATTTTCTACAAAAACAGTTATCAACAAGTAAATTCGTATACCGAGTATATACAATACACATATAATAATTTATTGCAGCAGGTTATAATGAAGCATCGCTGTGAAACTAATGCCAAAATGAATTTATTTAAATAAATATTGATAAAACTTCTTTTCTGTACCCATGTTATTTTCGTGTCCTTTGGAGTTTAGCAGCCAGTCTACACACTTGCAATGGTGTGATAATTGCCACCTTTGTCACATGATATATATACCTCTGTTTACTTCTGAACTAGCTCTGCCCAAATTCAACTATAGAGATAAAAATGTGGTGCCGGTGCTTTAATACATGAAAAAAGCTACAGTTTGTTTAAACACTGTATTGTTTGCAGCTCAAGGTGAAAATAATACCATAAACTATAAGGCTGTCCATAATAATATGGGTTCACATAACCAGGCTGCGAAAAAAAAATAAGGCCCATTTCATCAAGCTAATTGCCTGTTTGTGAGCGGGAGCAAACTTTTCTACCACCACTCTATTACGGAGGCTCTTTCTTAATCATAAATAGAGCCCTTGTATCCCAGAGGGACTTGCTATTCTAATTTACAATTGAACTAAAGACCAAAGCTATCAATCTTTCACATACACTTTATTTCTGCCCCCCTTCTCTCTTGTAATTGTGGTGACATAACCATAAACAACAGAGAAAAGGCTGCTGTGACTGATCTGTGGAAATGACAGCATTAACGCATGAGCTGCACATAAGCACACCATACCACCATGCACACGGTAGTGAGCACAGACACGGAAACACATACATGGAGTGACACAAGTTTGAAATTTATGTTATCAAGTGTTATCAAGACCTCTTCCTGGCATGTGAGGATTATAAGGCTGAGTTTAAAATAATGCAAAGATGCTAATATAAAAGTTTTGGGGAAAATGTGTAGACTCACTAAAATAAATCTTGGTACCACTTTCTAATAAGGCACTATTTATAAAGGGTTTATAAACAGTGACAAATGGCATTATTAAAGGTTAATGGATCATTTACTAATGCTTTATAAATCAGTTATTAGCCATTAATAACAACACGTTGGAAATAAGTGTTTATCCTTTGCATTTGGTAATAATACCGTTATAAAGATTGGTAATCCTTAATAAATGCTCACAGGTTTCTTAATTTCTAATAAGACATCAATTCTGTAGTTATAAATGATACTAAGTCATCATAAAGGTCACAAGTTTCTCAATTAATAATAAGCCATCAAATCTGTACTTGTAAATGTTAATAAGTTGTTAATAAATGGATTTTGTGCTCTGCAAACCTTTTCCAGGTGGTAAGGGGTCTAAGGGTCCATTGGAGGGGTCTTTCTGATTAATTAAATGCTGAGAGACTTTTCACAACCTGGCAACCCAAACATTATTCTCATTAATGCCCTATAACTGATTTATAAAGTGTTAATTAATGATTTATTCAACATTGATAAAGCTATTAGTTATAAAGTATAAACACTTTATAAAGAGTACCTTATCAGAAAGTGGTACTGAGATTTAATATATCATGTTACAGTGTATAAGACAACAAGGGAAACATGTCCGGATAGCATCACATCTTCAGCAAAGCACTGCAAAGGGCTCATGCTGTCAGTGTGCTGTTGCAGAGCCTCGAACACATTCCTCCTTGCAGCAGTGGTGCAGTGTCACCACCGCTGCGCCATGCCTCTGTGATGCCTTTAATGATGAGTCTTTTCGTTAATAAGTTAATGCAAAAACTCTCAATGTCATCAGCAAAGATAAGAGGGAAGAAAGCAATGCATTGTACACATAATGACAGGCTCTCTGCCTGCCCCTGAGATGCCACGGGTCAGCCATGTTAAGAATGTGTGTGCCCAATCATCCGCTGATCTTTATCTGGTGGGCCTACAGCTAACCATGACATGGGCCCAATCAGGGGTGCTGATGAATGGACAAAGGGGTCCTTGAATTGTTGAAGCTGCCACATGACTGCTTCTCTACTAAATCATGATGACATTAGCAATTACTGATATTAAACATGTTTGGCAAAGCAATGATCTTTACAAACTATACACTGTACACTTCAGGGATTTGTGAAGTTTTGCATAAATCATCATGTCACCAGCAAGTGCAATGCTGATTTACAACCTGTTACACTGATGTTTAAAGGAGATATATGTAAGAATCACCTGTCTAATTCATACTCCAAACAAACTGGGGGCAGCATATCAACAGAAAGTTGAGGTGTCCAAATCCCCAAGTAACAAGGAAATGCACCGTCCCTCCAATTGGTCTTTCTTTCTTTCAATAAACATCTAACTTAGCAAACATTAACACTGTCAGTAATGTTATACAATTAGCTACATTTATAAGCTATTGCTAAATAGCCAACATTAGCATTAACAGCTGTTTACTTAGTCTAGAAGAAACGTTGTGAGTTCAGCATCAAACTTCATCCCTTTATTCGCCAAGAGCTGTCTCCAGTGGTGGAAAGCAATGTAAATGTTAACTCTTGTTTTGCTTCTATTTCTATCTCTTCTGTCTTTGCCGCTACACAAGGTTTCTTCATGGATGTATTATGAGTTTCTTGCCCTCTGGGCAGCATTACTTCTTCATCCTCTAATGTTGGACTGAGGGCAGACTGGACACCACAGTGACTCACTATCGCCTATTTAGGTACAAAGTGGTATTATGAGACAGGACAGGCCAAGGCTAGCTGGTTAGCATGCTATCTTCAGTAAATATCTCTGCAACAGAATACATACAGTAGACGTCTTTAACTTACTTGCTTACTTACTTCCTCACATTCTGTTGATAATTTTTGTTAATTTTTGAATGTTTTAAATTAAAATCTTTACATATAGCTCCTTTAAAATACAATTTAATGCTCAAAATGACAGATTTGAACAAATAGCCATAGCAAATTATTTTCTAAAATGCCAATCCAGTGTTTGAAATTATAAATTTTATTTGTTTTATGAGATCTAGCTGAACAAAGATTCCTAGTCACATTAATCTGTGCACTCAAAAACAAATAAGAAAATTTGTGATTAAAGTGAGTTTGTGAATCTAAATTTATTTATGCTTTTTAACAGAACCCACCAATGAATGATGTACAAAGTGACAAATTAGGATCTTAGGTAGCTTTGGATGGCACAATGAGGTGGAATTATAAAAGGTTGAAGAGATAAATTCCAGCCATCACTGACATCATAAAACCTGACAAATTGTAATAACGGACTGTGTAATCCACACCAGTGTCATTCTCATCTCTTCAAGCTCTCCCTGACACTGTTATAGTCTCAGATTCAAGTCTGCAGCCAGGTTTAGACAAAAAGCCTCATCCTGTCCGGTGGCATTTGTCTTGTTCTGTATTATCTGAAATCAAACGCTCTATATTCCACTCCCAACGTTCCATATAGAACAATCAGTCCGGCCCTAATGTGGGAATGTCTGTAATCCTCACAAAAGGACGCTGACATTTATACCTAGCAGAAATGAATTAGACGCGATCTGGATTCCTCCAGTGGCTTTGTCCATGGTACACTAGACTGGGTGGATAGATAATGACACTTTATTACAGGGTCATTATGGCAGGTAGCTCTCAACGATGAAAAGGCAGATCTAGTCAACATGGACAGCTTTGAGACAGGTGACCCAGCATGTTAACAAATATGGAAAATGGGCATTATGGAACTAATGAATTCAAAAGAAGCTCTGGGGATAGATCAACATAATAGCTGGACCCATCGAAGGATTGCCAAGAAAGATACACATCTTAAGGCTGGTTTAAGGAACTATTCTCAACTATTGTGACCTTGTTTTCCCACAGTACTGGAAGATGAGGTGGGGAAGAATCTAAAATATTACAAATGGACAGCTCCATAACTAAGCTGCTTAGTTTTAGTGTTGTCATTGTCTCTAGTATCTGTCTTCGTGTTTGGTTATGATTATCAAACTAGCAGGCTGATTTAATGAAACATTGTATTTACAGTGTTAACACTACTAAATATGTCCTATAGTAAGTTTATTCTTTTTTTAAGTTTAAGTCATTCTTTTCTGTTTGACTTACGTGGCTTAGTTTTGGCTAGCATGTATTTGCAATTATGTGAGAATGTATGTTCAAACAAATATTGGGATATTATGAAGAATGCACTGTCGTTACAGCAAAGCAGACAAAGGAACATGTCTTATGTAGACCTCATCAGGTTTTCGGGCAGAAACAATTAAAACTGAAATTCAAGTTTGATGTCAAAGCATTAAAACTACAGAACCAATTTTACTCAAGCAAACCTTTGTGATGAGATCATGTGGGAGGCAGTGATGTTGCCATGCATGAATTAGCTGTTATTCATTGAAAAATTGTTACGGCATGCAACTCCCCCAAAAACCATACATTTTTGTTTTAACATTTGTGAATGTGTCCAAATTAAACAAATATGATATTATGTGTCACTTTATAGGTGCTGGTAGGCATATTTTTGAACTTTGGAGGAAGCCAAGATAGCGGTTTCCCCCATGTCCATTCATTATGCTAGGCTAATCACCTCCCGGCTTCAGCTCCGTACTCAACTCACAGTCATGAGAGTGGTATCAATCTTTTTATCTAAATCTCAGAAAGCAAGTGCATAAGTATTTCGCAAAATGTTTGCAGTTTCTATCTCATTAAAGAAAAAAGGCCCACATGTTGAGAAATTACATTAGCTATTTAGACAATATATTGACTCTATGTGACATGATTTGATTTCGGTTGTATGGCCATATTTTGATATTTGCTAATACTTCAAATGTTACTGAGATACACTGTAATGAGATTTCTCTCTTTAGCAAGATTAGGACATGCTATTGCTTCTTCTATTTTGTTTGGGTTTACTGCCTACTTACACCTAACAACCAACAAAACACACATAAGCAAGGGCAAATTACAAACCCATTGAATGCTTAGATTTTATTCCTACACAGTGTATGTATTAATAAAATACATTAGATCAATACAATCATATCATGGCCTTTAGAATGGCTGTATTAATAATACCGATCTATTGTCATCACTTCAGGCCAGGCTGTGGTACAGTACTCATGGTCACTGCTGTAAATGACATCAGTGCCAAGATATATGTCATCAATATGAATTTAAGCATAAATAATACTTTGCCAAATTGAAGTTTAACACTGTGCTGAAATGTTGGACAGCAATCCATTTAACAACTCTACAATTTACTGTCGGAATCTGCCTGGCCCATTTTGGCACTCATTTTGGGGTAAGACATTTTCTCCCTCTACATGGGTTCCCTCCAAAAGTTTAACCCCTGAATATGGGTGAAAATTTGTTTAAAATGATAGTTTTCACATTTCTATCAAACATCTCAACTGCGTCTCACTGGTCATGACATGAAGCTCAAAAAGAAAAAAAAAACAGCAACTTGTGTGTCAGATGTTAATCACCGGTCAAACTCCAGTGTGAAGTGAAATGTAAAATGACTACATCTGCATCTGTTCTATTCCAACCACTCACAGGGGTCAGATTGCTGTTGGTATATCGATAGTGCTTACAGAACTTGGATGTTCATCCTGTTCTTTTGTCACTGTGCCAAACGTTTACCCAATGAGATCAGTCTAGGTGGCTGCAAATCCTATAACATGAGATTAGCCCTTTTGACTTCACAGACAAGATAATGACATTAGCTAATGAACGAACAATAGAATACCTCTGTGCGCATTCTGATATCTCACTGAGAGAGACACACAAGCACTTTGTTCTGGATTCAACCAGTTTGCGTTGAATTCTCTGTCTCCACCTGATCAGCTGAAGGCATTCATAGTAATTTCATAGTAATTTCCATCTGAAATGAAACTTGTTTTTCAGGGCAAATTAAAAACGAAGGCTTGTTTGTCCCCTGTGCTCATCACACCAAGTGATTCTCATCATGTACAGTATGTGCTATTACTGGGTCACACTTGATGAACGAGTGGCTTAACACTGTACCCTGTAAACAGATGTTAACCTGACAATGGCAGGACTAATCAGATGCTAGTAGCTCCTTCATGCCCAGTGTGTTCTCTTTCCTCAACTCACATGTCTGTTGTTGCTCTAATGTGACCCATAAAAGACCTTGGAGAATTATTTGTTTTTTGTCATTTTTTGGCAAGTGGTCAAAGACGAGATTTGATGCGATGGTATCCCTCCATGTGTAGCCTATTTGAACCAGTACTGGTACATGTTACATTGTGTGCAACTCTTACTTGGTAGGGCAAATGGTGGACTTTTTGATTTCAAGTTTTTCCATTGCTAAGACTTAAAGAAAGACTTAAGGGATTTTAACAACAAAATAAAACTTTTTGAGTGTCTTTTTCACAGAATTATGTATGTAAATGCAGCTTATTTTAGATTTTCTCCAAGGTTTTCATGGGGTTGCACTTGCATCAAAAATTCAAATCACTGACAGAAAAAGGACTTTTGGGCAGCATAAGGACTTGAGTTCAAGTTATTTAACAGACAGTTTGATTTATTCAGCTAACAGCAAAGAACATTTAACACCCTGGGATCTCTTTTAGAAGAGGCTACATCTCAAAGGCAACATGTATCCACCAATGATGTTGTTCAAATGGAAATGGACAAAAATTAAACAGTGATTGTTTCATAATGTAATTATACATCATATCACTGCTTAAACATGATATCATCACACAACAATTAGGAAAAAAGACCAGGGGGAAGGTTCAAAGCACAACCGAGGGTGAAAGTCCCTCAACCAGTGAACTTTGTGACCTGTGGGTTTTCCATGTGACCCCACCAATAAGAAATGCCTTAGGTAATTTAAATCAAGTGGTGGTGTGTCACTTTCAAACAGACTTGGCTGAATAGCCCTGCCAGAGCAGCGCGCTGCTCCCATGACCAGATGTGTGGGGCTTTTTTATATTACAAGAGAAGGAGAAGCTGATAGTTGCAGGTGCATGGCTGACATGAGGGCCAGCTTTGCAGGCCTTCATAAAGGGGATATCCATTGCCTGCATTTAATCAGAGCCAGTGGGATGGGATGGGATTCATTGCTCTTTGATGGAGAGCACTGTTATGAAGATGGACAGTCACTTTGCTCTCTAAGTGAAACCATCGTTTAGCCTCAATTCCCAGAGAAAAGGCCCATTTGTTATCCACAGGGGAGTGCAGCTGGGGTGGTTATGCTAGGTGGAGGCTGCATGCATTTTCCACACAGTTAGCGTGCATAGGCATACATTGATGGTCAGAGAGAACTGACTATGCTAAAGCCAAAGTGACATACAATATAGACTTTGAATATGCTTCCCTCTTATACCAACAGAGTTAAACTGCAACACAAACACACAAACACACACACGCACGCACGCACGCACACACACACATGCGCACACACACACACACACACGCGCACACACGCACACACACACACACACACACACACACACACACACACACACACACACACACACACACACACACACACACACACACACACACACACACACACCTGTGTATGATCTGTGTGTGTGCCTGTGCATGTATGCATGTACATTCACTCACGTTTGTTCTACTGTTGGTGAATATGTACACATAGTCATGGTGCAACTGTGTGTTATTAATTTAAACCAGATGCTGTTACATCAAATTATCAAGAACATAAGTACTGCACAAATCTGCAAAACCCCGGAATAAGATCAATGATAATGTTTTTTTTTTTAGTTCAGTGCCAACATTTTTAAATGTCTAGCTTTCCACAATATCTGTGCACGGGCACTACAGTGTGTTTAAGGTTAGAGAATGATCATGGTTATGGCACATGATTAAGGTATGGTTAGGGTAAGGCAACTAAAACACTTGATTAAGGTTAGGGAAAGATTGTGGTTACAGTTAATAAAAAGGTGAACATTAATTGCAGATTTGTGATGGGACATGAACTCCAGTCTCCTGCACAAAAGTCAGACATACTATACACACATCCACCACTCTGACAACCAAACACTTTCTTTCTGCCTCGCTACATAAAGGGCACACTACCTCCTGCATTGGCAATGGATGTAAATCAAGAGGTGCAAAATCACCCAATATAAACATAATTCCTATGGATACTGGACTGAATTATCACCACTTTCCTAAACTCAAAGAGGCGATTAGATCCCATAAAAAAAGTGGGTCCCATTAAGAGTCTGTCCACTGTTACAGTCCTGACCTCTGTGAGTCTGTTAAGATTCATTTGAGAGCAGGTTTATCAAACAGTTTCTTCTCTAACAGGAAAAGAATGAGCCTTGTCAAAGGGAGTGACACGGTGAAGAAGACAAGTCTATGTGTAGCCTTAATTCCTTACTCAGTCATCCAAGAGGATGAGAATTACACCATGTATCATTCTGATAAAGAAGCTCCACTCACCTTGTTCATGGATTTGGACTCAATTTCTAATATGCTAAGTGGGAGTGTGTCTGAAAGGTTAATATATAGGAGAAAAGGCCTTTGATTGGACATGAGTTATTGTTAATGATAACTAATCCAATTACAGAGAATTAATTTGCTGAATTAGATATTGTGTTGCAGGCCCACACCCCATACGCACCAACAGAGTCACAAAAAATCTCAACAAACTGTTATCAGGTCTGACATGTTCCTAATTTTCTAAAGTCTGGCACTATGCCACAGTGCCTTAGCTTTTAGTGATTTTAAACCTCCCTGCTGTATCCACTTTCAGGAATTTTCCAGATTCATTGTTTTGTTTCTAAATAACCAAACTTGACAGGCTTGCCTTGGACCAGTGCTTTATAGTACCAGGGTATGTGTGCCTTTTCAGCCACATGTTGTATTTCACACTTGCATTGCCCTGTCTCAGTTATCATGCCTTTGTTGTGTTTAATGGTATCTCCAGCCTTGGACCACTGATACCAGCTGAGCGGTCAGAGTGTTAGCACTCCTCAATATCTATTACAATTAGTTTTTGATTAAGGAACCCTGCGCGGCTGTTTGAAGCCTTTAATGTTGTGTCAACTGGATGATGATGGAGAGAGCAGCATGGACGCCTCCCAGTAAGAAAGCAGCCAGTAAAAGGCTCCAAGTGAACCATTTTATCTTCTTAATGGAAACCAGATGACCTTTCTTTTCTTTTTTTCTCCGTTTTTAATGTTTAAGTTTTTCTTGAGGTGATACTGACTCAGAGTATTCTTTCACTTATGTAATTTATGCCAAGGTTTTTGGCAGCTTCATTTCACCTTTCCCATATTGGCTTTGGCCAGTGATTTTGACGCTTAGCCCTGGAACAAAGCATACATATCAGCTTAGCAAGATGTAAGAAAGATCTCCTTTTCTAAACATGCTCATCATAATCAGGATTTATTTAAACAAATGAAAAGAAACTTTATTTGAGAGCTCAAGGTAAGTCACAGCTCTATAACATCTGAATATTTCGATATGTGTAGTGTAGAATTAGGCATTTTTTTGGTACTTTTGAAATAAAATAAACTTTATTAGCATATGCAAAATTCCAAATCATGTATCTTAATGATTTTAATAAACAGAAGTGTTTGCAAAATATAACTCTTGCCAAAAGAGTGTGTGATTTAGGTACTGAGGTATAATAGCGTTGCAAAGAGTTGGAACAAATTCACTTCCATAATTTTCTTTCTACTTTAAAAAGTGGTTTCTTCAGACCACGGCAATTTCTGTGTCCTAATCAGGTCTTTGACAATTATGTTAGAAACCTTTGGAAGGCTTACAATGTAGTACATTATCTTTCAAAATTGTTAGATTATTTATTTATGATAGATAATTTAGACAACTCTACTGAAGATTTTATGTAGCAGTGCCATTATAAAGTTTGGAAAGTAAGTAAACATTGGCTACTGAAAAATTTCAAAGTAGTCAAAGGATTTCATAAATAAACATGTCAATAAGTCCAAAGGTCAAACAACCACACTGCCTTTTTGTATTTTAAAAAGCTGCAAAATATTCAGGATTCATGTTCGGAGCACCCTAGTGGTTTTGAGTGATCACATGTTGAAGCAATTCACAGAGAAAATAGTTCTCCACAAGTACTCTGCTTAGTTACCAGAGGAATGTGAGAAAGTAATAAAAAAAATAGTTCTCTGCATTTCATCAAAATAAACAAAAATATCCTCACAAAAGCTTCAGTGATGTTCTGTTGAGGCTGAGAATTAAAGTGCTTTTTCCTGCATGGCCAAAGATGTGATTAGAGACCATGTTACTCATTCTGACACTGAATAACCAGCAATCCTGCCTTCAACACACCTCTTTCAGTTAAAAAAGGGATAAATCAGCTGGGTAATCAATTACTAAATTAAGTAATCAATTCCAGTGTGCTGGAAACAAGCAATCCTAACAACATATGACTGTACAAAATAATTATCAGCCACCGCTCTGACATCAAACATACACTGACTCCTTCCATTACAATTTTCCCACAAACTGTACACTCTTTTAATGTTCTTTATTTAGAAAAGACTATGAATTCTTAGCATACTGAAGGTCTTTCTAATGGGAGCCCTCTCTGTCACACTCACAAACATGAGGGGGAGATAAAAAATAAAAGTCCTGGCATGCAAGCAGTCTGATAAGTTGCAGCTTGTGTACTTTTGTTTAGTTTACTTAATCCCTGATCTGGAAATGACCTTGTGAACTTAAGCTGGGTTGAATGTTTTTTTCTGCTCCTTCTTTTCTCTTTTCATTTTACTCAGTTAGCAGCTATCTCTCCATATTATATACATACCTTCATTACACTTTGGATGGCTTTCAAATATTTCATTCTCAAAGGTGTACTGTAGCTGCCATTGGGTGTATGTGTGCCTCTGCTGTTTTACCTCACTGATCCAGAGCTTTCTGTCTACTACAGTATATTCACACATCACAGGTCAAAGATCGCTGTCCCAGAACAATTATATTCACTCCTTTAACACCAGCTTGAACCTGCTTTCATCCAACATGCTTTTGTGCACACATGGCCTATAACCTGGCCAACCTTGGCTTAATCATTACCATGACCTGTTTATCTGATTGTCATGCAGGTAACCATTAATAAGTGTTTACCTCCCGATGACCTCTGAAAATGTGCACGCCGCCTTTGCCCCACAAATGTCAGCCCTATCAGACAAGTTGGCCAGATTTATTTTTATTTTTTTAAGGTGGCTGCACCTTGGACTACAATAATTCATCTGGTCTAGTATGATTAAACCCTCCATTTATAGACTTGATTCTTCTAAAATTGTTTCCAATTTCTTTTGAAAACAGCTCACTCATAGTTCCAAGCACTGAGATTGCTGTTATGTTATTACTTGACAATTTGGGACAAAGTATTTATAAAGAAAGAAAGAAAGAAAGAAAGAATTAATAGAGAGGCAAAAATGAATCTGGCTGAGCTTTGTATTGGCTTTGTGAAATCCTGCCATTTCCCAGTGACCAGTCGTGTCGCCCATCTTGTGTTTAGCTGATGCAGAATGATAACTCACCAGTTGTCTTTCTCAGTGAGACAGGTAATATATAGCCAAGAGGTATCCTGACATAGTTATAGCTGTTGGTGTCCTCGAAAAGACAAGGAGAGTCAATTACAATGGCAGAGCAGAACGCCTGTACGAATGTCAACTCCCCGCGCAGACGGCTGTGATAAATAACACCTGACCTCACACCAGGCAGTGGTTTCTCTGCAGGGCCCGAGACAAGCCTACACAAGGAAATGTGAAATCAAGGCAGAATGTGGGGCACTTTAGGAGAAGGGTGTAGGGCATAGCACAAGAGGACAGGGGACGTCTGAATGAGCAGCAATACATGTCAAGAAACATAGTGCATTTGCACTACTGGTGTTTACTTTATGGCAATGCTGTGAAGATATGAACCTTCACTCTGGGGGTGTTGTGGCAGGCCCTGCTGTTATTCATACCTGTTCCTGACAAGAAAAACAAAGCTCCAACCCGTTCTGCACATACTCTTTGTCCGCATGAGACATTAAGCAGCAGGTTGGTCTGCCAGGAACTCCCATTGCGCTTGTGTGAGTGTAATCTTTGTTGACAGAAAGCAAGTGTGGGTATCAGGTCACTTTCTATGGCTTCCAGTAATGCACCACCACAGTGTTCTGAATCCAGCAGAGACAGCGTGCAGATTGTTGATTCTTAAAGTGCAGAGACCTCTGTGCATGGTCGTGAACAGATTGGATTATTGGGCTCCAGAAAAGTGGACAGTAGCAAGGTCAGGGTATCATAAAGCACTGCAATAGTGAGCGCAGCTGAATATTCTCACCCTCCATCTGCATGTACTTCGTGTACATGCATGAACACAAGCGTGTGTGTAAGGGGCAGAGAGGGGCAAGTGGGGGAGTCCCTGGTCCCATGGGAGACATGCTGGCTGAAAGAAGGGAGGAATGAGCAACAGGCAGACACAAGGGCACAGAAAGATGTGTGCAAAGATAAATAAGGAGATAAATCACTGAGTGTCTGGGCCCAAGGCATTTGCATTCCTGAAATGAAACTCCAAGGAGAAACACTGGTGCGTACTGAGCTTCAGTGACTTCAGTGACTGTAAATAAAATATATACAGTATGTATTGTGTATGTACATGTGATGTGTGTTCATGTGTGGGAGAAGGAGAGAAGATATTTTCCCTCTCAGCAGCTGTACAGTAAAATGGATCACATTAATTCATCAAACGATATCCTTTGAACCCTAATGAAGTCAAATGACTGTTACCAAGTCACAACAACTCCTGGTGGGTTTCACCTTTTCTCACACGTTGTATTGAAATGAAATAATGAACTCAAGCAAATTGGAGGTAATTCTGATAACAAGCATTCCTCAGCTCTACGTGCTAAAATAAATGGTGGAAGGGGTCACCTACACATGGCTTATTTTAAGCAGGCCATGTTTGATCTATGGAGGTCCTGGGTTGTCTCAATGTCACAAAGAAGGACACTCCCCTTCTGGGATCACAGCACTGCACATCTGATTTTCATGTCCACAGAAAGACAGCTAAGACAAAAGTGTGCTTGACAGGGAAATGTGCATTTGAATTTACTTCCAAATCCTGATCAGATTGTTCATGCCATTATCAGCTGCTTTGAAGGATCAACAGTGGGTGAAAACTGCAATGACAATGCTTTCCAGGAAATAGTATTATAATGTTATAAGAACACTAAAAATATTGCAGGCTTTGCAACTTATTCAATACAGAGTAAAGAATGCAAGTACATTTGCTGATTTTAGTTTGGAAAGCAGTTCTAGTCCTCCTTCTGACTTATGTGAATATAAAAACATTGAAACAAAATGTTGCCGTTCCTACATAATCACTCACCCTGGTCATAACTTTACCAGCACTGGGACTTTCCCATGAACAGAGCAGGCAGAGAACTTAGAAAACTCATGGTGGGAGGCTCTGGGTGCGTGGGAGGGAGCATGAAGGAGAGACTGTCATCACTAATTCCTTGCCAGGCAGCCCAAGAAGTGTTGACTAACTAATGACCGTGTTTAACAAGTGAAGTGTATCATGCTTGAGGAAACACAGCTGGATATGGGTCCTGTGCATTGAGTGACTCAGAGAAAACAATTCATTGTCTTAAATGCTATCCACCCACAAACAGTTTTCTCAAAGTGAGGAGGATACGTATTCATGAATGAAGTAAAGAGGGAGTTAAAATGGCAAAGGGAAACAATTGGATTTTTAAAGCAGTATGGTTGGCGGTTGGGTCACAAAGGCATATCTCTGTGGTACTGTGGTGGGAGTGGAGGATAAAACGGTAGTCCAAGACTCATAAATGAGGGATAGAAGGATTAGGATGTGAGTGCAAAGAAAAGGAATGCAACTTATCTAGAGGATGTTGGTACAAAAAGGATGAGAGAAAGTAAAATGTTTCCTTTGTAAATCACACGTTGTATCAGCTTGTGCAACAATCAGCAGCAGCTCATTTAAAAAAAAAAAGATGTCATCCTCAGTAATAGGTCAAACTGAGTTCAGAAGTGTTATTTGGGAACATTATGAACATAAATTAACCTGGAGAAAATGAAAATCACCTCTTTCTAGCAGAAAACACCTCAAAATTACATGGGATTTAAGCATATGTTATCAACTTGTCTGACAATTATTTTAACTCAGATTTGGCATTTGGCAGCTACATTAACATGTGTTGGGATGATGCAGTGGAGCCAAGTTAATGTTTTATATTATAACTACCGCACTCCTGGCCAGACAAAGGCTCATGCTGTTTTGTATTCCTCTCAAGAGTGTGTTCATAACTCATTTCACATGCCAAGATTATGTTTGCCTATAATGAGGCAGAAAAAAGGAACTCAATTTAATAGCAGTGCTTTAGTTGAATGGTGAACTAGTGTGTCCCTAAAATGCCCTTCTAATGAGCATTTTTGCTCACAGTCATTTATGACCAGGCTGTAGTTGCCTTTTGACCATGTGATCTGAAAAAAAAACTGTCCCTATTTATGGCCTCTCCATTACCTCATTACCTACCCCATACAGTATATGCTTAGTCAGCAAAGCATTTTTTACTTAACTTATTTGTGGTAATAAACTAATTCAGCCCATCAGAATTATGGTTTTAGCAGCGTGGCTATAGGAATGGCAATGTCGGCCAGTTGGTCCACCACTGTGTTCCTGATTGAAATATCTCAACGACTATCGGATGGATTGTAATGAATCAATGTGCAGACATTCATGGTCCCCAGACGATTAATCCTACTGACTTTGGTGGTCCCCTGACTTTTCCTCTAACGCCACCATGAGGTTTTGTGTAAAATGTCTCGACAGCTTTTAAATGGATTGTCATGAAATTTGCTACACACATTCATTTCCCCTTAGGATTAATTGTACACTTTGGTGATCCCTTTACATTTCATCTAGCGCCATCATCAGGTCAAAATTTCAGTTTGTATTCTTCTTTGATTTATGCCCAAATACCTGTAAAACTAAGATGGTGAACATCAACATTGTCATTGTGAGTATGTTAGCATGCTGATATAAGCATTTAGCAGATAGCAGCGCTGTGCACAAATCAGATGCTTAGGGAAAGATCATCTTGGTTAAATATAAAAAAATGTCAACAGTGACTTGAGACACAGTGTGTTTACTGCATTAATACCTAACCAAAACCACAATCTTTCAATAACCTTAACGAAAGTGCTCTTGTTGCCTAATCCTAACTACACGCGAGACTCAGATGCAAACCTTGGTCCCCAGTGTAAAAAAAATCCTGTATTTTATACGTCTAAGAACCCCACCCCCCACCCTCCCCACCACCACCACCACCACCACACACACAACTTGTGTATACTTGAACGTAGCACCTCTTGGACTGCAGAGACAATTAAAATGTACAAAAACAGTAAGAATTCAATTTCAGTTAGTAAACGTTTCAATCAAGCCACCACCCACACACACACACATACACGCACAACAACAACATTCTGTGAGGAAGTTGTCCTAAGCCACTTAAATCTGTGCTATTTGATAGTGTTTGTGAAACGTTTACTTGTGACCTGCGCTCTCAAACTCCTTAAGCCATCCACATGAGTGAGGGAAGTGAAGGGCCTTTTAAGGCTCTAAGTATTGCCAGAGTCCTCCTTATATTACTGATGATATCTGTCCTGAGGAGTTTGCTGACAAGAGCCCAGGGATCAGAAATAGCCATAAAGCAGATGGGAAATTACATCTTATCCAACACATACTGAAATGGCCTGTCTGTTAATAGAAAAGGCTCACTACAGTGTCTTTAAGCAGGGATTTAGCCTTTGACCCATCCTCCTCAAGCCCATGGACAATACTACATCATGATTCTGTTACCATAGATAACTTTACACTACACTGCAACACACTGTGCAGTAATACTGCTAGGTCTGAGTGCTAAACAGGAGACAGGGAAATCCTTAAGCAAACCATCTGGCAGAAATACATAATATGTTCTTATACCGAGTTCAGCAAAGAGATGTGTACTGTTAAACTACAGTGGTAAGACATGTTTGTACAAACTGTGCTGCATGTGCTTTCACAGCACAGAGTTTGATTGAATATTCGAGAGACAGAGTGAGAGCGCAAGACAACATTAATCCCTTAAACCCTTCAATGATGGCCTCTGACCAGGCCATATGAGATCCATTACCCTCTGCTAATCTGTTCC
This sequence comes from Siniperca chuatsi, assembly GCF_020085105.1. Classification (NCBI taxonomy): domain Eukaryota; kingdom Metazoa; phylum Chordata; class Actinopteri; order Centrarchiformes; family Sinipercidae; genus Siniperca; species Siniperca chuatsi. The sequence goes on along the minus strand of NC_058045.1, from coordinate 13,083,566 downwards.
AAACAGTGATGAACCCAGAAAGTGGCTCTTGCAGTTAAAAAACTGTTGACAGCAGGATTATCCAGTTTGTGGCAATGCAAACGTCAGAAATCCCACCATAAGTGCATGTCTCTTGGTGTAAACATGTATTTTTTTGTACAAAACCTATGCTGATATACGTATCATGTTATATATTATGATGATCAAATAATGCCACAAACATTCTTTAGCTGAGCTACTGATCACTTAACCTCTGTGGGATAATTACAAACAGATGTACAGCAAGACTTGTAGCTTACAGATCCACCACTGTGTTCTGCAATCTGCAAATAAAAGAACATGCCAAATAGTTTTGGTTATGTTTCAGATTCAATGTTTAATTCTTTTCTATCAAAGTTTCGTACACAATTTTGTACACTCTTCACAAAGAGCACATTCTTCTGCAGTTTTTACAAAGAAATTGGCTAAACAAAAATAATTCAAGGATAAGTCTAGGGCATTAAATAGAGAGAAAACTTTTGCAATCATTTCTGACACTGGGGGTAATCTGCAAAGTTGTTTTTCCTTTATTTCCCACTAATGTCTTTCTTAAAAATTTACAGACTTAACTCCACTAAAGAATCTGCACCATTAACTTTCTTGTTAGTTTGAAATTTGTTAGTACACATGAACACATAACTCCACAATCCAATTCATTATCTATAAGATTGTCACCCCTCATCTGATAAAATCCTTGAGTTTTTGATTGACACTCTCAGCCATGTTCACACTCTGCTGATTAAGATGCATGAAGTCAGCTTGTTAGGGTCAAATGAGATTCTTATTTTTGAAAAGAGACAGTGTCTATAAAAAAAAGAAAGAATCTCTGGCGCTACCCTCACACAAAATTTGTCTTGTCGCTGTCTAGGCCTTGAACCTAGAGATAGCAAGACACTGAAGCTTAAAAGAGTCATTCATGATGATTCGTGATATTTGGAGGTTTTTCAGTCTGTGGAATTACAGTGTATCTCGAAATGCTTTCTTTGCATCAGTGTAAAAAAGACCAATGACCAAAATTTTATTAGAACAGTGATTGGTTAAAGCCTAAATTATTTTGTTCATCTTGCTTCAAGGCAATGAGCTCCTAATCTCTTTGGTCAGAAGAAGAAACAGAAGTAGATTTACTTCACACATTCAGTTTGTCTGAGCAAAACACTTGCGTGCACCTGTCCCATTGTTTTATTTCACTTAAACGGTAGCCTGAAGTAGAGATCTATGAACTTGGCCTCTCACATTTATGTATTTGGACACTGATAATTTCTATGTATGTGCTCAGCCAGTTAAGTTTAGCCCATTCAACCCTGCCAGCAACAGTGACAAGCAAATGATGGCTCAATCAGAGGACTGCTCAAAGATGTTCTATTCCTGCCCTGTCTTGGCTGCAACCGTTGACTCTCTGTGGCAGTGCCTTGTTGTTGAGCATGATGCTGTCCATGGAGCTTTACTGTAATGAAAATATGGTCAAGTGTGGTTGTAGCTATCCCAAACCACACCTTTCCATGCATTGCACTCCGAAGCTGCTCGTCTGGAGGATGCAGCGATTCCATGCTGCTCAGCGAGAAAGATGAGGCCTCACAAACGAGCAAATCTCCTTCTCCCTGCCTGTGGCTCTAGTAGCCAGAGAGAGAAGAGTGAGTGGACTGACGTTGGGAGTTCTTTCTGTGTTTCATCCTAGTACCCATGATAAGCCAGACTAAAACTCATGGTTAAAGGCCCCCTTCCCAATTTTGGGTTTGGAGAGTGGAGTTGACAGCGGTCTGTCACAAAATAGTTTGGCAGCCTTCAGGGACCAAATCTAGGCCCAGTCGGTGAGCAGGAGGCATAATCCTGTTTTTACCCAGACTGGCAGCTTAAAGGGAAAGTGGGGTCCACCATTTGGATTCACAGATGATGGAGCTGTCTTCCCAGCTGGCCTCTAATCTAACGGCGGGTGACAGTATGCTGTGTAGCTACGCTGCCACTCTCCATAATATGCAGTTATCCTGCCATACAGTGAGCGGACATGTTTGAGGACTAAATTTAATGTTATGTCCTCTGCTTTCTCCCATTATCATCATATCTGCTCCTCAGCAGCATGCAGGCACATTAGGGGACAATTCACAAGAAGCAGGGCAAGGCCAACACTTTTTATTCAGCATGCACGAGCTGCTGTTTGTGACAGTCCCTTTTTGATTTAGGCTTTTTACAGTCTTTCTAAAGGCTGGACAGATTGGCAGTGAAGAGCGCAGAGGTGTCCCTTTCTCTCTCCAGGACTGATGAGCCATAGTGTGCAGAGTGGCTTAGTGCCTGACCCACGCTCATCCAAGTAACATCCTTGCATTTTCTCAAACTGCCGGCCCAGCACAACGTAAGGTGACTTCTTAGATACAGTCACACATTTAGCAGGCAGGAGATTGTTTGTGACATTTTTTTAAAACATTTACTTAGTAGTAGTAGTTTTGTAACTCCTGTATATCTAAGAGTCTGGTGTTCATGTTGTTATATTCATTCAACAAATTGGAGTCTTTTCTGTCCTTTGCCATGATATTGGAGCTGTAATGAAGTCTTTTAATGTGTTAAGAACATTTCCAAGACTAGCAAAGGTGTCAATATGTTGTTCATTTCATTCCATCCAACAACTTTATGTTGTGGGGTGTAATGCGCATGGCAGCCTTTAAGGGCAGCTTGCTAGTCTTGCAGAATACAAAAGTTGCACAGCTTGGTGACTACTTGCAGGTAATGCAGTGGCTAGGGTTGGTTGTGGCTATTTTTGTCCATGGCAATGAAACATCAGTAGAGGAACACTTCATTGGAATTACCTGTCAATCTGCAGGGTCATATAAAATTGGATGGCACATGTTATATGATATCTTCCTCTGTGTTGGACTCTCTCCTATCACTGTAAAGATGGTGCAATTGGTCAGTGGTACAAATTTGTTTAAAAGGCCTGAGTGCGGTGATTCCACCGAAATTGACTAATTTAATAAAAATGTTCAAATGTCATAAATGCTGTTATGACAGTGTGTATGGACCCTGAGACTTGTTTCTCTTTAAATTTGAATAATCAGAAATAGCTCTTGCTTTTCAAGTGCATGTGACAGAGAGATGGAGATGTAGTAGTAGCTTTATGCAGGCTAAAGATAAAAAGCATGAATAACATATCATGCAGTCACACTATTCACTGGAGGCAAATATATCACAAACAAAAACATTTAAAGATCAACAAGAGAGGAAGAGCAATGAAATTGTAATTTACTGGAAAACATAAAGAACCAAAACACAAGTGAATTATTTAGACTGGATTTGAAGAGCTTAAATATTATACTACACTGCACAGCCAGGGAGATTTACACACACACACACACACACACACACACACACACACTCCTCTGTGTTCTCTGGTTGGCTAGGAATCAGACTTTGCTGAAAGAAAAATCCCTCCAACTCCCATCCTGATAGAGTCCATTGAAATGCAGACCCCACACCAAGACTAATAGCAATGGGAATCAGCTGAAAATATGTGACATAATCACATTAGTGTCTTAAAGAACACAAAGCGCATAGTCAACTTCCCTTGATCAAGGCACATCTGGAGGGGCAGGGGACTTGAAACAGAGTCCTGCCTTTCCCCTACTGAAATGAAAACAAGCTGTTTCACTATGCTTCCAGGCCAAAGCAGAACAAGAACTTTGACACAGTAATGGATTGCTCCAGCAGCCGCACAGCTTAATGTGAAGATGCCAGAAAAAAAAGGGAGAAGGGAAGATCTTGAAAGGTTTCAGAATAACGCCCACTGCTTTCCCAGTGCGTTTGAACTCTGACCTGAAAGACTGAGGATTCAAAGCTATGATTTTTGCTCATTCTCCTTTGAAAGTGACTGTAAAGCACTGTGCAGTGCGATAACAGTGATATCCGATTGTTCGCATGTTGATATCGATGATCTGTATATAATATACACATTTTTTAAAAACAATGAACATTAAAAATGTATTAAAAGTAAAGAAAGAGAGCTTCAAAGTCCTGAAAAACAGAACAAAAGTAATTTTATTTAATTTATAAAAAACATATTTCAAAAAGGATAATAATTTTTCAAAGTTAAACTGGAGTCCTGAAATTGTATACACCAAGATGCCAAAGAGTTTCCAGCTGAGCACATATAGAGAGGTGACAGTCGTTATAACAGCCTTGTGCTTCGGTCCAAGTGTTCTTTTAAAATATGAATACCAGTTAATATTTTCCAGAGGTCCTTCTACACACTTTTAATGCCCACTTTTTGTCTTCTCCCTATCCAAGGAACAAAGACTGGTTTCTGTTTCTGCTCTCAGCCTGCTGTGCAAGTAAGGGCCTGGCCAGCCCATTAACACCCACCTCAACATATTCCATTCCAGCATTGGGAGCTAATTACAAACACTGGCTAGGCTTAAAAACCTCTTATAGACAGCAAAGAAAGAAAGAAAGAAAGAAAGAAAGAAAGAAAGAAAGAAAGAAAGAAAGAAAGAAAGAAAGAAAGAAAGAGCGAGAGTGAGGCGTTTGAGGGCGTTTGAGAGAGAAAGAGAGAGAGACATTGAGAGAGAGAGAGACATTGAGAGAGAGAGAGAGAGAGAGAGAGAGAGAGAGCTGGTGGTGACTGAAGAGTGGGGAGGCCCCAAAGAGGCTAATGAATCCATAGGCAACTCCACAGCTCTGCTACTGCGTAAATAGTTGTTCACTATATGCACTGCTACTTAGGCAAAATGGGGCTTCATAATGTTGGGCTTTTGTCGCCCATCAAATTCCTCAAGAGCACAGGCGCTGAAAGGTGTGGCTGTGTTTTATTCTTCTTGTGCCTCTCTCTTTCTTTTTGCCCTTTCAACATCTATTCCTGTGTAGTGTGGAGTGGGGGGTGGGTGAGCCAGAAGCAGTGGTCATAACCCCAAAATAAAGCTGTAATGTTTGTGTGAGACAGAGAGGAGAGCGAATGTTAATAATAAAATCTGTCCCATCTTCAAAAAATACTGATTTGGTGATTTGGAGAATTTGGTTTATTAGGACAGCTAGCTTGTTGTTTAATTACAAAAAGTCAATTTGGGGAATTAAGAAAAGAAATTGTCAACAACAGCTCTAAAACTCAATAACACATTCATTTTTTTCCTTTTCAATTAGAATTAAAAAAGAAATTTCATGTTTATTAACTGTATTTTTCCATTGAAAACACAACTTTTCTTTACTATATGCCATTTTCCAAAAGCTAAATTCAAAATGACCATGCATGCATTTAAAGAAAAAAGATTTCATTGTCCATAAGACAGTTATGCAAGTTTTAGCAAAACATAAGTAAAACAAAGTTTCCGGAATTAATTTCTCTGTGTTTACAAAGAACTATGGTGTGTAGATAAAAAAGGATGAGAATCTTTTAAGGCAATGAGTCTTTTGTCAACTCCTTTGTGTCAGAAAATGTATTCCAAGATCTAAAATCTTGAAAGAGAAAGTCAAAATACCTTTGTGATCGCTGTGAAGCGTCTGCCCCTCTTACCTTTGTAGTTAAAACTACAAAGATACTGCAGTCTCCTACTGCAGATCTCACCCTAATATATCTTAGCAAAAGACACATGACATGCATGCGGCTGACATTGGCTTTGAGTTGTGGTTAGCGCAGTAGTTCCCACATGTAACTGTCTCTAATCAAGTCCTGTGCCTCGACGCCTGAGGCACAGAGATCAGACAGATCTCAAAGTGTGCCATCAACCACAAATTACAGCCCTTGATTTGAGGTTAACTGAGAGCCGCTCCTCTAAGAATAACAGAGACAGTTGTAATACCTAGATTGGCATCTGTGACAGAGCTTAGGAGTAACACTTGGTATCAAATTTGGCATGGAATCAGGCATCATTACAGAAAGGCAGGGATGGAGACCAGGGACACTTTTCCTTTGGCTATTGAATATATCATTGAACTGTATGTTGGATTTGACCAAATACTCTTATGATCATTAGTGTATCCAGATCAATCTGAGCACTTAAAAAAATGCCACGAGAGGGTAGAGTTGGGGGTCTTGGCCAAACACCTTAACTTGCTGATAGTCTGGTCTATTTTCACATGTATGTGAAATTCATTTTTTTTTTTTGGAACACTAAAGCCCTACACAAGTTATGTCTCCTGCCAAAAACCTACTAAAGCAACCCTTAAAAATAAAGAGTGAAGACTGTTTAATTTCACCTCGCAAGGAGGTTTTATCATGTGTACTTTTTGGCACGTAAATAAACAGAGTGGGGGTGAGTGCAGCCTCATAAGAAGCAGCACAATGACATTTTGGGTGCCAGAGTTTCACTTTTTTATGTCAAGGCTTACTTTGCAGTCACCTTATTCAGCGCCTTTAGTTACCACATCATAAAGCTGAGGCAGACATTTTCCCCTACCCCCTGGCACCTCCTGCTCCTAAATCTACTTCAAGAATGCTCGAACTCGTTTGTTAAGATGCGAGCCAAAGTAAAGCAAAAACATTTGTCATTAGTTGGCTGTGGCGGAGAGGTGCCCCAGATGTAGCCCTTGTGCTGGCTTAAATACTGAGCGTGTGTGTGTGTGTGTGTGTGTGTGTGTGTGTGCGCACTAACCAGCCCAGCTTATGTGGCTCGTAGGCAAGCGGCCAAGAGAAAGCGGCCTCCTACTGTTTAATGACAATAAATTTACTGCCCCACTCCGTATTGCTCTTGTATTTTGTAAACAAGGTTAATGCTCCTTTTAATTGAGCACCTGGTGACAGAATATGACCTTGCTCATGGTGACACTTACCTGAACAACTCCGTCCAACCGTGCGTCAGGCTTTTTTGGCTAAAATATTAGAAAATCAAAACGCATAAGTATTCGAAATTGCTGCTTCATCTTTTAGAGATAATGGCGCTCGTATTTTCACTCATGCGTGTGCACGTCTGTGTCCAATTGTATTTACTTGGCAGCAATTAGTCTTGAACACATATTTCTCAAGCGCACAGTTTTCGTGTCATTTACACAAGATTAAGCTAACTTCTCTCTTGCTATTAAATAATTCTCCCTCTCCTTTTTTTAAAGATAAGAATTATGTATTTCTTATTTCATCTCACATAAGGTGGTTCTTATTCTATAAGTAAAAACTTAAAACCCCTTTATTATCACCTCAAAAGAGGGATTATGACTAATTGAGCATTGTAGCCAGATAATTGGGCCTGAGGACCTATCCACATGGCGAGAATAACCCTCCTAGTCTGATTCTGAAAAAGAGACAAAGCCAGGGGGTGGAGTAATGTGAGTTAAGGGATTCTCACCAGCTCTTGTGAGAGCTTGTTTCACATACACAACTCAAAGTGGAGCTAATAACTTAACGCTAGTGTGTTTTCAGTCTTGAGGGGTCTTTCTCCTTGGAACCTAGAACATTCTCCCAGATCCTTTGGTAAGGACTCTTGAGGGACTTTGTTGAGCTTGCCAAGTTCTTTACAAAGACTTTCCCTCTCTTTATCTGCCTCTGTCTTGCTCTCTCACACACGCATGAACACACGCTCAACACACACACACACACACACACACACGACAGAAAACAATTAGAAACTATTAATAAATCAGGCTGAAGTGAGTTAGTTATGTGTCATCATCTAAGATACACTTGTGATCCTGTTTGTGTGCTCTGCATTTTCCAAATCAAGGTAGCAAACATTAACAAAGAAAAGCTTTTTCTTCTTTAAATATGTTTTTATTGACAAAATAAATGTTTTGTGATATAGTTGCCACTTATCACTTATTTCAGTTCAATTGGTAAAATTAAGAATGTAGCTTTGATTAAGAAAATACTTAAACACTTATGTTCTGATAATTAAATTTTTTTGTTAGTTTTTTTGACTGAAGAGAGGATCATAACTGAACGGTCTTAACCTGAACCTCTCTTTATAATGCTCACATAGTGGTTAAAGTTGTGACATTCACTTCTTTTGATCTTCTTTCTTCTGATCCACCACAACTTTCTCTGCCTTTATTTCCCACTCGGGTTTTTAACTGTCCCACTAATTAAAATGTTGTCTAAAAATGCCTGTCTATGATGTAATCATTTAAAGTTTACACCTTGGTAAACAAATGTTTAAAAAAATACAAATATATAGTAACAAATATCATTCAGTATTTACTCTACACTTGAGAATTAGAATGGTTTGCTTTTATTGAGCTATTTTACACAACATATCTAGCATCTTTCCTTTTCCTGTTGGTAAAAGTGTGAGTTCACTCTCCTGACATGGAGTCTCTGTCTACAAAACACCATAGTTGATCATGATGAAAAAAAGTGAAATTTAAACTGAAAGTGGAAAAAAACAACTGAATCACCACTGACCAGTCTCACTATCACCTTTTACTGCACGGTGTGTTGTTGAAGGGTCAAGGTATTCCACATCCTTATTACATAATTGGCCGGTATATAAAAGTAGCTCTTTGGAGGTGTGGTCCAGAAGGGTCTATATCATTTCTCCTTACCGCTGTACCTGTGGCCTGTAAAACCTACACAGTACACAAATATTTTCTTTTCAAATGATTTTCCAAATTCCATTTCCAAGAAACAAAATGAGACTGAGACAAATATTTTCACCCAGAAATTTGCTCTTAAAGTCAGAAGCTAAGCTAGTGGAGATAAGTGTAACACTGCTAATGGGGTCTCAATCCTTCTTCAGTGACCTTTACCCCCTCCCATCCTCTTTCAAGACAAACAGTCCATGACTGCCCTTGACTCCTCCTCTGGTGCTGCAGCTTGATGCCCCAGCTCTCTCTTAGTGTGACCCTTAGTTGACAGCTCTCTCCAAGCCCCGAACCTAAGCTGCCTTTTGCTAAGCCTGGTCTGACGACAGGGGCATCAAGTGATCACCAGTCTCGGTATGAGAGCACGCCCCCCAGTGGGAGGCTTGTTAGTGATCCTCTATTGCTTACAGGAAAAAATGGCCTTCCGTTTCCGCTGTCTAGAAACTGTAGTCTGAGTATGGAAAACTATGTTCCTGCTCACAAGCCGCAAAGGTAAATGTTTGGTCTAACCCCTATTTAAAAACATTATTTGAGTGGATTTCCTCTACAGGCATCCCTACACAACATATAAATCAAGCAAGGACTGGCTACTAAAGAGTCAGGATTTCATTAATGTTGACAGTGTATTATTAGGGGAAGAGTGTCGCCAGAGTACTGAAAACTACATGTAATCATCCATAAACCTTTTGTATAGATGGAGGAGTTAATACTATTAAGAAATCATCTCTCTGCAGTTACACATTGATGTTGGAACAAGGATTAAATCAAGTGTTTTTTTATGAGAAATGCCTTTATAGAAGAAGAAGAACAGAAGAGAGTGAGATATTAATTGTAAAATAAAGTAGGCTTGTTCTAAGATCAAGTCCACCAACAACAATATATTCAGACTTTTTGATGATACACACAATTATCAAAATAATAATAGTCTGCATACAACTTCATCGATATAAAATTAACTTCCAATATTTATGGACTACAGTTATTTGCAAGCATTGCACATATGTTATCTTTTTGCCAATACAACTCTAATAGTACTGGCTACACAGCTGTGCTCATCATCATGGTCAGGTTTCAGATTAAATAATGGGTAAGGATGTGATAGTATGCATTCTCTAAGTGAACTACAGGAAAAGGTCACAAGGAAGCATATGGGGAATAATAGCTAAAGGAACATCACAAAGAGTATGTTGCCTTCTGTTAATATCACATAGCTTTCTATCAATGGTGAACTGTGTGGCAACCCCGGGACGAGAGCCAAATAATTCTAAAAAGGTCAAAGATTTACTTTGTCTAAATTTTCTCTAAATGGGACTAACAAAAACAAACTGTTTACAATTGTTCTGTCTCAGTGCTTGAGGAAATTAAACATTGCCTACTGTCAGTGGGAAGTTACCCTGGGGAATTGATTTAAAGATAAAAAATAATACAAAAAGTAAAATTTGTTTAAAGCCAGAACATAGAGATAAAAGAAATTAAATTTTAAAAAGTGACCATTTGTAGTGGTTTTGCATTGGTGCTGCATAATTTAGACAAACACTTAACCTGGATTTAATTCACTGAATGCTGACGTTCTGTAGGCCAGTGATTTTCAGAGTGGGATGTGGGAATTCCTAGATGTCAACAGTGCAATATACTTTTGCATTAGAAGACTATTTTTGCTATTCACTACAATTTTGCACTTCTGCATGATAATTTATTATTATGGAAATCTCAAATTTCACTGACCTCACTGTTGTATTTGAACACAAACAAGTTAAGTTCTTTGCTGCCTCAAATCTAAAACCACAAATAGTCTCCAGTTCCAGATGCTAAATGAGCTGACAGAGGTCAGTAACCAACCAGAGAGCCATTTCAGTGTATATAAAAAACAGAGAAATCTTATTTGAATTCATTTTCCACTTATCTCAAACAAGAGCACACAGTTGGTATGGAAACAGCTCAAGCTAATTTGATTAGACCACAGCAACATCTCTTACTCGTGTGGTAAAAGTCCTCAGCACTGTATGGAGGGACCAGTGGTAGCAGTCAGCGGTTAAAGCACAGTAGCAGAAAGGTTAATACACTCAGCACATGTTGCCTCTTACAACAGGTGGTGCAGCATGATCGGTGGCTCCCAGCATTCTGGGATTTATGCAGCCTCCCCTCCTTTCAACCACAGAGGCCTGACTGACAAGCTAATCGTTGGGCTGGGATCCCCTCAGCTATTGATTCCACTGCAACACAACACCTCCCAGTCAATGAAACTGCAATATAATGCTTGAGCTGCAAAGAAAAGGGGAGTATTAGCGTGTTGAGCAACTGGAAGAAATTTGCTGCTGTTGCCTCCACTGCATGCTCCTCGTTGCAGCTGCTGGTAGGTAGAAACAGAGCGGCACAAATAAAGTAAGGAAAAATGTGTCTCAGGGGGTAGAAGCTTGAAGGGGTAGGTTATTAAAAGCAACAAAGTGGAGCCCATGCTGGGCATAGAGAAATAGCCGCAGCATGGTAGAGGCACAATGGAAAAGAAGGGGGTCTGCTTTCTAAATTGTTCTAATCCTTTGAGTGTTTTATTTCATTCTGTTTTGTAGTTTAAAAATGCTGCCTTGGACTGTGCGAATGATTTGGCTCAACTACAAGACATCCAAAAGGGCAGGGTTTGTCAGACCAACTATAAATGTTTTAAAGATGAAAAGGCACATTTACTGTTTGATTAAAAGATAAATGTCTAATTTAAAATTATATATATTGTTTATAGTTTTATAAATCCATTTAAAAACCCACAACTTTACAAATCTATCAAACTTCTAACACATCTTACAGATGTCCTCACAGTTTGCAGTAGAAAACAATCTGCCATCAAATTTCACCAAGTTATTTGATCACTCCTTACTTTTTAGAATTCAATACCCAGCTACTCTAAATATTGATCTGTGAGGCACAATGGCTGTAACAGCAACCGCAATTATTCGAATTACTGCTGGTTCCAGTCATTTAGTCAAGTATCCAGTTTCCATGCTGTGTGAACACTTAATTAAAACAAATGTGTTACAAATATATATTGGGGATCAGCAGCCTTCAAAAGGCCTCTTGTGGCTTGACAAGTCAATGCAACAAGGAGGATAGCAAATCAATGTTGCTGGTCACTTATGCCACAGGGATTTAATCAAACGTGAATACTGACAATAACGCCCAGAGAGGACAGTGAAATTATGGCTAATAGCCTCGCTGGAAAAAGACCAAACATGCTGTTTATGTCCAGTAAGACTGTCGACCATTCTTCATTGTAGATTAAATTAAAAATGCTGAAAAGCTTTTGAGAAGCGTACAATACTCGAACATCAACGAGAGCTGGCAGGAATATTCATATCAGTGTTTGATGGGTGGGTCGTGCTTTCCAGCGTTTTCATGTCCTTTTGAATTTCCATGAGTAACAATGTACTTACCATAGTGTCAGTGTGACCTCTTCTGATATTTGCGGCCTGTTTATATTTGGTCTTAAACATGTCAAGATAATTGAGCGAATCATATTTGGATGCAGTCAGAAGGCTGTGTTATTTGTTTCCCAGTATGACACGCAAATTAATTACTGATTGCACAGGCAAAATCTGTTGCTACTGTACAGCATATAAGCAGAGGTCAGGAAAGTTCATGCACACATATACACAAAGAAGAACAAACATGCAAACACTATAGAATTGTTGTGTACTGATTACAAACTGAATGACAAACCCAGTTTATAGCAAAGCAACCTGATGCAGAGTGAGACTAAAACTGCATTTTACCAACGGACAAAGCAAAACCAAATACATCAATGTAGCAAATTTATTCGCATAAAACCAATGAATCCTTAAAACAATGCCTACATGCCAACAACCAATCAGGGTCAAGAGGAATGACAGCTGCCCAAACAACAGCAAATCATCCTTGTGGCAAGTATGACACAGCAGCTATGGTTGGTGGTTAAAGGGAAACCTCATAGTCACGGTTTAAAGGAAACCAATGTTGACTCTTGGTAGGAGACAGAGGCAAACTGTGGTCTGTGGTGTCAAAATTACACACATTGTGCACGCAATAATCCACCACAACCTCGTCCCAAAGTGTTTTTGTGACAGTGCAACAACATCAACAATCACTATTCACACAGCCGCGAGAGGTCGCTTACTAGGAAAATATAAACATTTGATTTTAAGTGACAAATGCTGTTGTTTCTCTGATGCAGACAGTCTTGTATTAAAATGTGATCTTGAGTTCTTATGCTGAATGTTTTGAGAGAATGAAGAGATGATGGTCATTCTTACAACACTCTACATTTAAAAACAAGACAGTCTGAAAAGGTATTATGCTCTGGCATTGCCCGTTGCCAGTTCCAGTTGAGACCTAGTGACTCGAATGAAAAAAAATAATAATACTGGCATCCAAACCTATCAATTATGTGGAAATGGTACATTCACAAATTTTCACTTTTTTTTACTATTCCAAAATTCTGCAAATGAGTTTTTGAAGCATATGGCATCCAGACTTCAGGAACTTAATTAGATTGAATATTTAGTAATGTACTGTACATCCAGCAACGGGAAAACAACCCACTTTCCAGGTAAAGCTGAGTTGAAAAATATTTAGTCAATAATTGATAGTAAAAAATATATTTATTTTAATTGGGTTCAACAGTATGAAGCATTTTCAAGACTGTTGAGCAAAGTTAGGTAGGGATCCAAGTGAGCCTCGCTTAAGAACTTAATGCCTATAAATCTCAAAGCGTCTGGGTCACCTTGTAACCAAAAACAGCCTTTGTGGATGCTCAAATAGCGCTTTCACTAAAAAGTTTAGCAATAAAATGATTAGTAATTTTTATTTAATGTTTTGGTGACTTTTGATAAGCAATTTGTGACAACAAGTGCCCAACCATGGCAAAGGCATGACTCTCTCCAACGATGCCCTAATCATTTTGTCGTGTTCAAGATAATGAAGGAATCAGTAGCAGATGGTTAGTGCACCATAAATAGCAAAGGTAATTAGAGAGCCTGTCAAAACAGAAATGTGCTGTTGGTTTAGGTAAGAAAAAAATGTTACTGAATCCATAACTGATGGCCCAAGTTTTCTCAAGGGGTTTACGTAGAATCCCTCAAAGAGCAGAACAGATGATTAGATAGTCTTTAGGAGTGAAATTACTGGTTAGTTACTGTATCCCAATGCCAGATGTGTTATTGGACCCAATGCCAGATCTGGGAGTGTATCGTACTGTAAAATAAAATGTGTGTTTGCTGCAGTAAATTTCCTAGTGAGAAGAGAAAAAGTACTCTTCATATAAATGTACATGCTGTATGGATGCTAAACATTTGTTCCAAAAGTGTAAGAGCAATGCAGGTGACTACAAAATGACATTTCAAGCAGGCAGTATAAAGACAACATGATGATAATGTTTTGTAATCCTTTGAAATGGCACAAGGAAGTTATGCTTTGTTTATATATGTGAGCACTTCCTCTCTGAATCTGAATAGAGAGTGACATGGTTTTGAAGTTTTGCTGAGATATTTTCCATAAGTTGTATTACAGCTAATGGCTTTATAACTCAAGACATTTTAAAACGGACCAGTCTGTGATTTATCTCAGGGTAATGCACCTTAAACTTAACAAACATGCATTAATAAAATAAAAGTACACTCTGTGGATTATCTATCTCTGTAATGTTGCATGAAGTAAATAAACATGTATGTGATGCTGCATTATTCATCATTTAAATATGACGGCAGCTATTATTATTTTGGGGCTTGTTTTCTTGAATTGTTTTAATTGGATATGATAATCTAGGTTACTGTTTTTCAGGTCATTCTCAGGGAGACATGGGCCAAAATATCTTGGAGTAAAAGAGGACCAAGCTGTTTTCTGAATATTCCCCCGTCCCCTAACAATGAGCCTGTGCTCTGCATAAACAGTATTGCTCCAACAACATTTTTCAGTCCTCAGCCATTTCTAGGGCAAGCTCGGACCCCTGGGACTTTACAGAAATAACCACAATATCAGAGTGGCTGGGGTTTTTTTCTGAGGCTCACCTGTGTTGTTTTCAAGGGCCACAAAAGTCAACTGGAGCTGCTCGACATCTGACAACAAAAGGGTATGAAGTCCCTCTTAGTTGCAGGTGTTTGGAATTGGCAGCACTTTGCACCTTTAGTTTTTTAACATGACGTGTTGGCAATATTTTATAGGTAGTTCATGGGCAAATAATACAGTGTTTCTAAACCACACTACACTGTAAATCTAAGGGAGTTTCAAAACAGTCTATAATGATAGCACCATGAGCACACACATCATGTAAAAGTAACCAGATGTCACAGAATGAACACATTTACCCAAAATTAAAATCTACCTTAAAATTAAATTAAATCTCCATATTCACACAGGCTATTACTGTAATCAGACATGAAAACTCAAGGTAATTTTTAGGGACTTGGATACATAATCTGGTTCAGAACATTCAACTGCTTTACTGAAATATGGGTGGGAAACTTTTAGAATGAGATGAGAACAAGCATACACTGTGGTTTTCCTGGGTTTTATTCAATTTAAGGGTCCATAAAAACAGAAATTAGATTTGTCTGTGTTTTGTGTGTCTAATTCCGCATGTTCAACAGGTCTCCTGTAAAATGCAAGAATGGCATTACGTTTTCTAAACATTGCTGACTGAAGGCCTTGCAGAAAGATTTTCTTAATTTTTGTAACAGCAGTCATCTGAACAACTTAAAATAACAATACTATAAGGATAATATATGACCATCACTTATAAATGTTTTAACTTAATTTATGACTAATTACGTTTTCTGGTCAGTTTGGTAAGTTAAACGGCAATAAATCCTGGAGCCGGCTGCTCCTAAGGAGACCACAGCCAGGGTTAAGAGTTCTAGCGTTTTTACTGTAAGGGTTTTTAGGACTTGTACCTGACTTACTGTATATCTTCTAAAGTTGTTGTCTAAAGTTTTGTACCTATGACTTTTTTTAGTTAACCAGATTTTTTTCAACACAGTTTCATCCATTTAAACTGATGATTTAGCTAAGGTAGTCTTACATCCATCCATGATGTCAGTCACGTAACCTTGTCTATGAAAAGTTTATTTCTAGAACCAAAATCACCTGTTATACTGTAAGTCCCCTCAGTTTGCAACCCTATTGTCTCTTTTCTTCATTTAAGACCATTTTTTTATGGTAGTAATGCTTCATAAGAAGCTGTATCTACAAAATCAATTATTATCAGGTATATAGCTATAATGCTGCTATAGCTAAAAATGAGTATTTCAGAGGGATCATTTAATTAATTTTCTAATGATCAGTAGTGACTGAAATCCAAGAGTTCATTCTGCTTTAACCTTTTTTCAAACAGTGATTTTCTCATTGATATTTGTGTTTCTGTAAAAAAAAAAAAAAAAAAAAAGCTGATAGATGATAGTGTGCAGTAAAGCAAAGAAGCCCTTACAGTGCTACAGCATGTAACTTTGAACACTTGAAATGTCAGGCATAGCACAGCAAATTACTAATTTCCTGTCTGTGTGTATGGCAGCAGGAAGTTAGAGATACATCCTCCCCTCTGGCTGAAGGGAAGGAAACAGTGTGAATGGAGAGGGGATGTCACTGACCTCACTGAAGAGAGTCAAGGCTTGACCTTGAAGCCTAGCTGACCAAAGAGAGGACTTTAATCACTCAGGGCTGAACATGGATAGCACTGACACAGATCTGATATTCCTGTGGCTAATACTGTGTTTAATAATTATTTCTTCAAAGATATTTAAATACAGATTGCTGAAATATGGTTTGCAATTTGTGCCAGCATGCATGTTACCAAAGCAGCTACAGACATGATCTTAAATTCTGTAAACTGAAGCACATCTGTTGGCATAATTTCATTCTATGTTTATAATGATTCTTTTAAATTGAATGCAGTATTAGTAGGTTAATACAGATATAGAGAAACTGTGACAGTTAACTAGATCTACATTAGGTGCTCATCCAGTTGAACAGACATGCTGTCTTAAAGTCAGTACTCATCCCACGAAACATGCTACATGCGTTGGATCATAAAGGTAAGAAGCAACTTCATGGATTTATGAGCCTACAACATGGGATGAAACCATTTGGTTTTTATTATTCCATTTACTCTTAGCCGGACCACAAAGTGGTTCTGAGAGCCTGTTTTATGTATTCAGCTGCCTTCCCCTCAACAAGCATGTGGAGCCGCTTAAATAAACCATCAACCAGAGCACAGCTGCAACAACAACCGATCGATCGGAGGCAGGTTACCGTCTGAACACTGCGCCGCCAGCACGCTGGCTTCAGCAGGTGGGGTGGGAGTTGTAATTTGCTGCTGAAGGGCTTTTGTGCCTGCCTGACTTCAGAAAAACTGTAACTTGTGCCTCCCTTGATAGATAGCCATGAAGGCTGATAGAATGTGTGTGTTTGGGTGAGATTCGCCGCTGTATAAACAATCGACTCCCTACCTTCCACAACATCTGGGAACTCTCAAGTATTGAGGCAGAAACAAATAGCCAGGGACTTGTTAGTTTCTGATTAGATTTTAAACAACTCATCATGGCTCATGGAGTTCCCCTCACTGCGCTGTGTGGCCAGTCATACAGGAATACACAAGAAAAAACAACAACAACAAGACAAAAAACAAATGAACATGGAGGGCTCATCAGTATCCAGAAATGGTCTTTCGTGAAATATCATAAATTACATGCTTGTATGTTTTTTATGCTAGCAGTCAAGAGTTTTCAACCAGTTTTAAAGATAGCCTTTTCTAGTTACAATAAAGCATCCATCCTCCATCCTCCGTCCTCTCCAAAGATGGGGCCTCACTGGCTCGACAAAGATGGCAAGCTCTCAGTGGTATTTAATTCCCTGAATTCTGTGTTCTCACTCTCCTTAATCTCCTCGTTCAAACAAACAAGCAGCATCAGATTCTTCTCCCAATCGGTCAACTCAGTCGTGTTTGCCAGCTTGTCTTGAATGAAGACTGTCCACATTATCAGTAATCCTCTTGTCTGTCTTAGTCTAAAGTCTGGATGAGCATTGTGAGTAAAGTCTGGACCTGTCTTTGGCTTAGAAAAAAATACAGGAATTCCTTTTTGCATGAAAGAATTTCATTGCTCACATAAAGTGCATAAAGTTTATCAATTTGCAGAAGGAGACGTATACATCTGTTTCAGTTAGTGTTATACTGAAATCATAAAGCAAAATCACTAATGATGCTTCAGTGTAGTGACACATACTATAAGTATACAGTTGCAGATTTTAGAAATTACATCATAATGCTTTCACAGGTTTTAGTGGCACAGCTGTATAACTAGCCAGTTCTACAACAAGCTGCAGTATAACAAGTCAAACAAACTTTATCTGCCTCACACACCTTGTTGTGTTCTCACTCTGTATCTTCTGTCTGCCCATCACTTTGACTTAAGTTTACACATTTTCTCTCTCACTCTCTCACACATATGTAAGATCACACAATCGTGTAGGCTGCAGCTGAACTTTTGCACTGCAGCATGGCGCAGTTTTTGCCACTGCAAATCCGGTTGCTAGACAATCTAAGCCAATTACAGTATGAGGGCAAATGGTTAACCTCTATAATATACATTTCCCAGCCTCTTTCTCTGGGCTTGCTTGTCATCCCCGGAGAAGAGTTATGCACCAGGGCCCAGTGTCCCAGGCGACCCAGTTTGAATTGGCTCAATTCATTAAGCCAGGACCCGTGCACAAGCCCAAGTTCACACGGCGAAGACACTTGCAGCAAACAGCTGCTACACATTCCTGATGGGAGGGCCAGGCAGATGTCCAAAGAAAATCAAAGGGAGAGACAGGGGAAAGTTTATGAGCCAGCGTTTGCCAACCTCAATGAGAAGCTCTCCATCCCCTCCTCAAAGACAGGGTGCAGCTGGCGGAACTCGTGGCCCTGTCCTGATGGGGCTCCCCTGGTTCTCCCTCTCCCACTCAAAACACTGCAACAACTCAACATGCTGACAATATCAGTTGTCTCCTCAGTGTTCTCTATTTGAACCACAACCACTTTGGCACAAGCAGAGGTGGTCTGGCTGAGGGGTGGGAGTAATCATTAAATTTGATTCCCTTGACATTGTTACACAGAACCAATACATTGTTCAGCATTAAACCTACGAATAAAAGTTAAGCATGTGAGGCCTTTAGAAAACCAAAATAAAAAATTAGTGCAAACAGTTGTTGTAAACATTTTGTTGTTTGGTGTCTGCTTATAATCTGAAAACATGTCATTGGGATATTTTGATTCATTTTTATTTGATAAAGTTAAGTCAAGGATGAGATGGCACTGGATTGGTGCAATCTGCAAGTTTTTTGACCATATAAATAACAGGTATATTTTCATACATAACTGAAGAGCTTGCGTTTTTGTTATCATTTTGTATTTCTCTAATGATCATAACTGGAAATATGCCCATTTTACTGTTGCATTTACAAAAGTCATTAAGGTAAAAAAAACTTTTGTTTGGTGTCTGCTTAGGATTTTAAAACACATAATCTGGACTCATTCATTAATTTTGATTGATAAAGTTAAGTGAGGATGAGATGGTACTGGATTTTAACAACTTTTTTTGACCATCTAAATACAGGTATATATTTATACATTATTGGAAAAGCTTACGTCTTTGATTGGAAATCCCTATTTTGTGTGTTCCTCAAATTATCAAAAGTGGAAACATATGCCTGTTTTACTGCTGCGTTTACACAATGTACTAATGTAAACAAACCTTTTAATCAATCAGAAAACATTAATAACTAACAATTATTCCCGAAAGTGACAGTAGTTTCCAGTGCTGTTGTTTTGAATTTTGGTGGTGGGACTACCGTTGCTGTACACTCACGGAGAGCGCCATTAAAGACAACTCTGAAATACCACAGTGCCTCCAGCACTGCACCGTCCTCTCATTCATCACTTTACAAACAAGGACAGGAGCATGGTCATGCTTATACTTCTCTCTGTGATACTCTTTCTTTGTCCTGCATGCCACCTCCTAACCTACTACTGTCTCAATTATATCCCTCTCCACCAACCCCGCTCATCTCCACCCCTGCTCCATTGCACACAAACACAGCATGATGCCAGTTGTAATCACTGTTGGACACAATTTCAGGGACAATTTGAAGACTATTTATTATCCTTGGTCAATAAAAAACAGGGGACAAGCATTTTCTGGATGTTCATTTGAAACCTATTGACAGGTTTATAAATGGATCACTGCAATAGTAATTACTGTACATGTATAGTCTTTATGTGTTTTTCCATTTTAATTAATTTTGTTCATTCTGAATGAACACATTTGATTTGTCACTCCAATACAATTTGAATTTTAATTACATTGCATGCATAGATTTTACATGTCAGGAAGTGAAATAAGGGCTCGCTCTCCTTTTAACATATAACCCACAGAAATTTTCCTCACACCTATAATTTATCTGTAATGTAAAATCGAGTCCAACATATAACCAGCTTTTATTCTACAGTGGTAAGTAAGCTCCTGGCTGGTTACTAAATTGAATATGAAGCCTGAGAGAGTTCCCCTGGGAAAAAACAGTGATAAAACTACCGGTAAATGGTGCTGTAGCCATTCGTGGCCTCTTCAGATTAGGTGGACGGGACAAACTCCCCTCCAGGGGAAAGTTCCTCAGCAGGGCTCCAGGTAACACAAACCTCTTAATAACACATTGCCTGGCAGCTAAGAGAGAGTTAAGCAGCGACATGGGGCCTCCCATAGTGTTCCCTCCCTTCTTACAGCATCATTAGCAGAGGCACATTGCCTGCCTGCATCCATCCTACTGTTTACAAACACCATCAACAGCAACATGCCAGGGAAACTGTGGCTTATTTTAGAAATTTGCTTATGATGAATTGGAAAGCCTTACAATATATACTAAACTATCTGGATCAAGAAAATTCCATATTAAGATATTAAGCTGCTTTGGTGTAAACATTTGTAATCAGTTGTGTCAAATGTGTTTAACCAGACTGCCACTGTACCATGCCAGTATGAGTCAGTTTTGACAAAATGCAATTATTGTTTTTCAGCAGTGAATAAAAATCATTAAAAACATATAATGTTTAATGAGGCCTTTACGGCTGAAAAATAGGGTGTTTGTGTTTTTGTACAGGACTGTATTGTACAGATCTATCCTTCAACATAGTTTTAGTGGTGCACACACACACACAAGTTCATTTATCAAAGTGAACTTTTAA